>NC_056744.1:818598132-818780632 GCF_019279795.1 Protopterus annectens
AGCTTTGTTTGTAAATGTGTATTTTGTTTCAGCAGAAACTCAATGCTGATTTCCTCTTCTTGTATTCTATTTTCCATGTCATTCACAGCTTCTTCTATGCCTGTCATCTGGATCTTCGGTTGTTGCAGGTCTATATGTAACAAGTCTATTTGTTTTGTAGTTTTTTCTATGAAGGTGTCTATTTTAGTATCCATTTTATCCATCTTAGCAGTAAGTTGCTGGATTATAATTATCAGAGACTGAAGTTCTTTCTTGATGCTGGAGTCTTGAGAATTTGTCTTACTGGAACTCATTTCAGACTGATAAACTGACAGGAAAATTTCCAAAGTGATTTCTGACAGGAATATTGTTAAGATTTCTTTTCTTTTTTAGATATAGTTCAAGAACTATATAAAACAAACATATTTAGAAAGAAAATTACTTCAAAAATTATTTTTTTTAAGTAATTAATTCCTGTCAGTGTAATGAAATTGGTGGAGCTGAAGAAATCTGCTGCTATCCTGTGTTCATCCTTGGCCACGCCCCCACAATGAACCATCTTCTGATTACCATGTATCCTCTACTGTTAGGAAATTCTTTCACCTTGCAAGACTAATCACCAAGGGTGTTACTTCCAGCTCTAATGAAGTCATCATCTACCGCATCAGGCCCATAACAGAGTATAATGGCTCCATTGATATTTACAAGTCTAAGCATATGATCCAGTCTGAGAAGGCAGGGTTTTCTCACTAAGATAATCATGGGCATGAAGTCTCTGAGCAAAAGGGACTGTCTTGAAAGCACTTTCTGTCTTTTTTGTTTCTTATAGACTCTTGAGAAGTGACCTCTGCCTAGCCTACAAAGCCTTAAGGGATCTACTCTTATGTGATCTCCTGAACATCCACAAAACTAACACCCTTGACTTCTGTTCAACAGATCTTAATTTCCAATGAAACTTAGAAAAGGCCTACAAGTGAGACAGATATATATATATATATATATATATATATATATATATATATAAACAGAAAATACCACTTTTATGGATTAGACTTCCTTTGGAGGTGAAGCAAAGTAAATCCCTGGCCCTGCTTAAGCATAGCCTAGATGAATGTATGGGCAATTGTAAATTCCTCCAGGGTCTGTCCCCCCAAGTCCTCATGGAATGAGTCAAAACTAGGTATAAATTAGTCTTGTCAATGGAAATTATAAGTTATGTACTTACCATAACTTGCTTTCTGTGTTGCCTTCTTTTATTCCTCCTCACGGCCGGTTATGGATCTGACCCTCAGAACTATCTCAGTCGCATTTTACAGACTAGCATCGAAGTCTTGAGCTCCTCCCACTTCTCATAATGGACTGTCCTTTGCCTAACTCCCTCAGATCGAGTTTGTTGCCCAAAAAGCAGACACAGCGCAGAAAGAAAGAATAGAAGGCAGTACAAACTACGAACCAGAGGCTCGAAATGCAGGAACATCAGTTCCTAAAAAGTTCTCTCCAGGTCTTCTAGAGCACTGAGTAGGGGAATGGCTGGGAGGGAAGGTGAGGAGGAATGAAAGAAGGCAACACAGATACCAAGTTATGGTAAGTACATAACTAATACATCTAATGTTGTCTCTTTCATTCCTCCTCATGGTTGGGTTAGAGTGCCCAGCTATACAACTCCTGGATGGCCTCAAGGAAGGATAACCCAGAGCACTGCTGAAATGAAGGAAGTCCTGCTCCTGGAAATGTCTAATTTGCAATGCATGACAAAAGTATGAGTTTTTCAGCAAGTGGCTGCAACGCAAATATCGTCTAAACATGCCCTGGAAGAAAAGGCAGGCAAAGTGGACAAAGACCTAGTTGAGTGGGCCTTAGGAAGACAAGGTAACTGTAATCAATTTTTGGCATAAATCAGAGTAATACAGTCTGTTAACCATTTAGCAAGAGTAAATTTTGAAACCACCTGACCTAGGTGGCTATGAGAGAAGGACACAAAGAATTGGTCTGATTTTCTAAAGGGCTTTGTCTTATGAAGATAAAAACGTAACTGCCTATAAATGTCAAGAGAATGTAACAAATGTTCTTCTTCATTAGAAGAATTTGGAAAGAAAACTGGCAGTTGTATGTTCTGGTTGAGGTTGGACTCTGTAGCTACCTTGGGCATGAAGAAAGAATTAGTATGAAGGGCCACCCTATCTTTGTGAAAAATGATGTAAGAAGGCTTAGAAGACAGAGCCTAGATCTCCGCAATTCTCTTTGCTGAAGTGACGGTGATAAGAAAGACTGTCTTCCATGAAAGAAACTTTAAGTCACAGACACTAGCTGGTTTGAAAGGTTTATGAGTTAAGCCTTGTAAGACCGCAGGCCCAGGAGACAAATCTCTTCAATTTACTCCCCTAACCTTTCTTGGTAGCTGGTTTCTGGGAAGCTAGAATAATGTCTCTGAGAGGGGAAAGCAAGCCTGGACCTTTGAACAATCACTGGAAGTGGAGAAACTAAGCGGTCAGTTTGAGGGATATCAGACTGGGGTGAAAATCTTCTATTGGGTGAAAAAGGAGGTCCTGTTTGGGTTCCAGTATCCACAGAGGATATTTTAGGTGAGACCAGAGGAAGGGGAACCAAATCTGACATGGGCAGTGAGGATTACCGAGGTCTTCAGACATTTTGCTTTCTGTAGAAACATTGGGATCAAAGGTAGAGGAGGAGAAGTGTGGAGGAAACGGGGGGCGGGAGGGCAATTGTGAATAAGAGCATCCCTAGTGGACTCTCCCAGAGGGGGGATCAAAGTGAAGTAGTTGCTGCACTTGTTTTTCTGGAGGGAAGCAAAAAGATTGAAGCAGGGTTGGCCCCAGCAGCTGAAGATCAAGTCCGTTATTGACTTGTTGATGGACCACTCATAGGGGGTCAGGAGGGACTGCTCAGTTTGTCTGCCAGTATGTTGGATTTCCCAGGTGTGTGAGCTGCAAGCAGAAAATGGTTTGAAGACATCACCCATTCCCAGACCCTCATGGCCTCTCTGCATAATGGGTAAGCGTGGGTTCCTCCTTGTTTGTTGATATACCACACCACTGATTATTCCTACAGGGATAATGTCCTGAAAGGCTTGCAATGTAAGAAGGACTGCTTTCATCTCCAGGACAATGATATGCAATTCGGTCTCTACATGTGACCATGTGCCTCGGGCCATCCTTCCCTTGAAATGCCCTCCCAACCCAACTGGGAAGCATCTGTGGTCACAGTGGCTGAGGGGGAAGGAAGAAGGAATGGCATGCTGATTATCAGGTTGCCTGACAGCGGCCACCACTGAAGATGCTTTCTGCAAACCGATGTCAACTTGACAGGAACAGATTTAGACTGGCAGAGAATAAACCACTGTGCAGCCAGGGATCACTGAAGCACTTGCATAATATACCTTGCTATAAGGATTTAGGGAATGGAAGCAGCCATAGATCTAAGAGCCTGAAGTATTAAACTTTCCAGTGGGGAAGACCAGTTTAAGACGGTTCGAACATGATCTCTCAAAGTCTGAACATGGTGAGTGGGTAAAGCTGCACTCTGGTTCACTGAAGGAAGCTGCAATAAATTCTAAGCTCTGAATCGGGGATGGGTTTGACTTTATGGTGATACCCAGATGGTTGGCAAGGTTGAAGAAGTGAGTCCTGGCCTGAAGTAGCTGATGCTTGGTTGGGGCAGTGAAGAGCCAGTCGTCCAGATATGGACAGGAATCCCTGCAGTCTCAGGAGAGCTGTTAACTACTGCCATGCATTTGGTAAACACCCTAGAGGCTGTGGTGAGTCCAAAGGGCACATCTCTGAACTGGAAGTGACTGGCTCCCAGCCGGAATTGCAAATGACTTTTGGAGCATCTGTCTATTTTGATGTGATAATACATATTCTTTAAGTCCAGAAGCACATCCAATCATCTTTCTGCAGTAGCGGTAAGATGTACTGGACAGTCACCATTCAAAACTTTGCCTTCTTTATGAGCAAATTCAATTTGCTTAGATCCAAAATAGATCTCAGGTCCCTGGTTTTCTTTGGCACTAAAAAGAAGTGACAGTAAGTTCAGAATCCTTTTTGTTTGGTCAGGACCTCTTGGATGACTTTTTTTTTGCAGCAGATTTAGAATTTCCACTACTGCGTACTCCCTCTGATTGGGTGGAACATCGGTGAGTCTCTTTGATCTCTCTGGTGGAGGAAGAAGAAAGGGGATATAATAACCTCTGGATATAATGTTTAGCACCCATTTGTTTTGAGTTATATCAGTCCAGGCGGTAGGGTGCAGACAGAAATGACTCCCGACTGCCTCCCAAGATGAGCAGATAGGCAGCACTTCAGGACTGCTGATAGGGCCAATCAGAGAAGGGCTCTCTGAAACACTGATTCTACGGACCCTCTCTGCCCCTGAGGTGGCATCACCCATTGAAACCTCCTCTTTTGCATCTAGAGGAAAGATCCCCCTGCTGATCCTGGAAAGATCCCTGAGATTTCCAGAACCAGGTTTTCTTTACATTGCACTGGCTTCTAGAAAAAACAGGCTGAGTAGGTGAAATCTTGACCCCAATGGCAGACGAGGTCTTCCCTCTCTGCTCACTGTGGGTTAGGGTCTCTTTGACAAAAGGTCTGAAAGGGGAGGACACATCAAATGGGGCACTGACAAAGGATGCCTTAAAGGATTCTGTGAAATCACAAAGCCTCATCCAGGCATGTCTTCAAACAGCAATGCCTGAGCTGGCTGCCCATGAGACACCCTCCACAGAGTGGGAGATAAGCTTCATGAAAGAAGTGGACACAGACAAAAGAGTTGTCAGTTGGGGGGGGGAGACTTTCTTGAAGTCCTCCACCTACATGATCTCTGCCAGAGAGTCTGAGAGTTCCTTCACTAGATCCCTCTGTAATAGAGTAAAGTGTGCCAGGTAGTTTAACGCTCTCAGCAAAAAAGTGGCCGAGTAATAGTATTAAGTAGATCTTTTAGTTCTGTTTGTCACTGTTAATATTTCCATGTGAGCAACTGTTGATGTTAAATTCTTAAATTCCTTGAACGTAGGGGAAGCCTCATTTTTCCAATGTATAGTTATGATTTTACGTGAAATTGCCAATAGTGACCATAGGATTTTAGTGTCTTTTTTTGGTACACAGTTTGGAATAGGAGAATTGAATAAAATTATATACTTTGTTTATTGAAAATTATCATTATAAACAGTCTGAAAAAAATAGTTAATAGACTTCCAGTACATATTGAGACATATACATTCATAAAAAACATGCTGCCAATCTGATTTTATCTTGATTTGGCATCTCCAACATTGATCTTTACTAGAAAACATTTTGGCTAACCTATGTGGTGTACAGAAACTTCTGTGTAGATATCTCCAAGTGAATAATTGCCAGTATTTTGATAAAGTAGAAAATTTGGAAGATTTTAGAATATTACTTTTTTCATCTTCAATTGGAGGATGGTTGTTTATTAAAGTATAATAATCCCAGTATGATTTTTCATGATAATTTTTTTTTTTTTTTTTTTTAACAATTTTATAGATATTAGATAAGTAACCTGTACCCTGATAAGATTGTTTTGTGATAAGGATAAGGTATTCAATGAGTTTTGGAGCGTCATGTCTAACTGTAGGTTGCATTTGTTCTACTTTATTTATAAGAAAATGTCTTGGATTTTGTAAAAGCAACCGGTAGTCTTTATTTATATTGTAATTGTAAGTTATCTGTTCATTTGTTAGTATTCTCCCTTTCTCTATATGTTGATGCCAAAAGAGTAATGATTCTTTCTTGAGTATATTCATTTTAGAGATTTGGGATGTGTCTAGAATAGTGGGTGTAAAAGCTATAGGCAAAATAAGAAAAATCCAAGAATTAATATTTGGTATTTTGTTTATATATGTTTTGAACACTGATACTGTAGAGCATATATAGTTTGATGGTAATTTATTGATATTATTCTTTTTCCCTAAAAATAATCTTTTAATATCCATATAAGGGGTGATGATATTACAGTTAAATTGTCTTGTATATGATTGTAATTAAATTCTATGTGAATCTGCTCATGCGCTTGTTTCCATATACGTGTGTATGAATTATTTAACCATAGTGTTATATTTTTAATAACAGAGGAGGTAATATATAAATCAATATCTGGTAAATTAATTCCACCATCATCCCAGTCTGGTAAATGCTTATTCAAGGCTCTACGGGGTTTATTTGGAAACCATAGAACATTTTAAATTAGTTTATTGTATCTTTGAATAATATATTTGGAAGGTGGCAATGAGAAGTTTTGTATTAAGTATAATATTTTGGGAAATATGATTGCTTTAATAAGATATAATCTGTCTGGTGTTGAAAATATGTATTTATTCCAGTAACCAATTGTTTGTTCTATTTTGTCTAGTATTTTATTATAGTTAAACATTAGAGAATTTGTTAATTCATTGAGTAGATTTATTCCCAGGTATAATCATTTATTTTCTGTTACTATATATTTGGAAAATATTTTGTTTATATGTTTTTTTACAGTTACAGGGCATAATTTTAGTTTTGTTTTCATTAAATTTTAGTCCTGAAATATTCTGAAATTTATTCATGGAGTTAAATAGAGCATTCAAAGACTCATTGGCATCTGAGAGAGTTAAAAGTATATCAGCAAAGAGTTGGATTTTAAGGTTTAACATTTTATTAATACATATGCCCTTTATGTTATTGCTTGATCTGATTTGATTTGCAAAGGGTTCTATGAGTAATGCAAATAACAATGGTGATAAAGGGCAACCTTGTTTAGTTCCCTTTTTGATTGTTATAGGGCCTGATCTATGTGATCCTAGTTTAACATATGCAGTAGATTTTTCATATAATATTTGGATAAGGTTATTAAAATTAGAAGGAAAGTTATATTCTTTTAAAACTAGTGAAAGAAAGTTCCAGTTAACAGAATCAAAAGCTTTATTAATATCTAATGAGATTACATTTAAATTTAAGACTATATGTTTGCTATAGTCTATTAATGTTAGTATTATTTTAATATTATCTGAAGTGTTTTTTTCTTTAATAAAACCTGTTTGATCTTTGTGAATTAAAAAAGGAAGAAAGTGTTTGATCCTATCTGCATATATAGCCATAAACATATTATAGTCTATATTGAGTAATGATATTGGCCTATATGAAGAGCACTGCTTCTCATCTTTATCTGGTTTGATAATTGGAGATATCAATGAATATTTCCAAGAGGGTGGTTTGTTCAAATCTTTACTGGCTATATCACATACTTTTAATAGTAAGGATATGGATTGATTGGGTATTAATTTATACATTTCTGGTAGCATATTACCTGGGCCAGGTGCTTTAATTGTCTTGAGCTTTATAATTTGTGATTTTAAATCTGTCATATTGATTGGTTTGTTTATAATGTCTATTTGTTCTTGTGTTAATTTAATATGAATATTACTTTCTAAGTATTTTTTTATATCTTTGGTAGGTGTTTAGGGAATTATCAAAGTTAAATTGAAGTCTGAATGCTTCTAAAATATCATTTAGATCTGTAACTCTTTTGTTAATATTAGGAATAAATATTTATTTTATTTGTTTACATTTGATCTTTTTTTGTTCTGTTAGTTAAGTGTCTCAGGTGTGCTGGATTAGTAGAGTATGAGTTTATTTTTTATCTTTTCTAAGTTAATCATATTCTTATGATGTAACAATTCTGCATACTTCTTATTGATTTGTGTAAGTTCTTGAACTTAAGTAGTATTGCCCTTTTGTATTTCCAGTTTCAATTCATCTACTTTGTTTTGTAAGTCTAGCATATCTTTATTCCATGACTTCCTTTTACTTATATACCAGGATAATATTTTCCCATATGTAACTATCTTTAATGAATCCCAGACACATATTTCTGAAATATCCCCTGTGTAGTTTATTTCTAGAAAGTTTTTGATTGTTTCTTCATAAAATTCTTTAAAGTCTGTCATTTTTGTAATATAGGAAGGTATCCTAGTAATGGGATTTGAATGAAAATGTGTACGCTGTATCTCAAAGACTATGGCATTATGATCAGATAAGGGACAATTTATAATTTTGACTTTGTCAATTTTTGTTATTAGGTCATTGGCGACATATATTCTATCTATTCTAGAGTTAGTTCTATATATATATGAGAATAAAATGAAAAGATTAGTGAGTCTGGTTCTGCAAATTCGTTTATATCTTTTAAATATAGTGTATCTATAAATTTTAAAAGCACCTTGGAGATCGGTTGTTTTCTTCTTTTAGGTTTAGAATCTGTATCTTTTTATTATACAGTTGAAGTCTCCTGCCAATATCAGGCTACCCTTAGATGAATTATCTCTTCAAAGTGCTGTTTAATTGTTCTTAATCCTAGTCCTGGAATACAATATATATTTACTAAAGTATAGATTCTCTTATTTAACTCTATTGAAGCTAGACTAAACATACCTGATGTATCTTGATGAGTAGTAATTATTTTAGGTGTTATAGTTGTATTGCAAAGTAGTATAGCTACTCCTCTTTTTTGTTTTATATTGAGAACTTATTAATACTGTGTAATTATTGATATTTAAGTTGTTTATATCTCTATCTAATTGTGTCTCTTGTAAAAAGACTATTTGTGGTTTATGTAAATTTATGTATTTGAATAGGCTTCTTCTTTTATTACTATTATTCAGACCATTAACATTTATGGATAAACATTTAATTTCTTAGTTCTGAGTTTGTTTTATATGTGATTTTATGTAAATATTGTTTATTTTTTATTCTCTCTTGGATGAAGAATTTAAAAATGTTTTTACTGTATAGTTTTTGCATGTTTCTGAGTGACACCAAAGTGATAATTAAAAACAAAAAAACGTCTGAACTGGTAATTGTTAACCTTAAAAAACATTCCCTATTACTATGAGGTAATATACCTCTTTGTTTGGTTAGTGAATCTAACCAAACAAACTTTCTACCCTCATAAATAATGTCTGGATCAGTTTCTCTAATCCTCTTAGTTTTAAATAAAGACACTTAAATAATATATTAAAATAATATAATCAGCTAAAATAAATAAGTATATTCTTTTTCTCTTTATATTATTGTAATTCAGTAATACTTGTTTCTAATCAGGTTTCAAAAAGGTACAAAACATTTAGACTAAGGTAATATTATTTCAAAATAGTTTAGAGTATTAATAAACATTTTCTCATGTTCAACAATATTTTTTACAAAACAATATATATATAGAATTATAACTCTGTGAAAACCTGAACTACTGACAGATAAATGAGTCTCTGACTACAAAATCAATTAAGCAAGGCTTAATTAATGTCCTAAAACTGGAGGAAGTGGAATAATAGTAAGGTTATGAGTTATTTAGCTTTATGGAAGAATTAGTGTGGCTGGGATGGAATGAGCCCATAACAAAAGCTTGCAATGCCCCAATTACATTTTCCTCTTTTGGATTTAACCACATCACCATTAGATAAGGAGAGTATGTTTAACATTTAAAAAGGAGAAGTAGTCCCCAGGATTTGAACACCAGTGCTGAATTTCCAGATATCTACTGTGCTAGTCATATACTGTGCTTAACAAATACAATGTCTGGAGAAAAGGATGTTCCTTAATGAACGTGTCACCAGAGCATCTTGGGTGAAAGGCAAATACAACATTTTATAGTCATGTTATCAGCATTAGAATTTATTTTTTGAATGTTTGGGATATATGAAAGAAGAAGGCAGTTGAACTATAACCCATTCAACCCCTGTAACTAAATTGAAATTGCTAAACTGGTCATCAGAAGAAAAGACCTGGCAGACTCCAACAATCAGTGATAGTCAAATCATAGTTTTTTTCTCCATTGAAAAAGGAGGGGGGGGGTTCTACCCATTCAGATTTCCACTGTCAAAAAAGCAATATAAATAAACATAGATGCATACATATATACATAACTAACTAAAACCTTATTTGTTATTAATTAATAAAACACAAATAAATAAATAAAGACGTATATATTATTCATTGGTAACCAGTGAAATCTACTTTTCTGTTATTTCATATACAAGCCAACATTAAGTTCCTTTCTGCTGAGTGACATTAAATTTCTGTTGCTTTTCTATGTAAAATGAGCTACACAGAAAGTCATCAGCTTTTGATTTGCTTCTCAGGCTCATTTAATAAACCCATTATTCACCCCCATAGCTAGTGTCAGTGAAGATTGCTTTAATTCTCTATATTGGTGAAGTAAAACATTTACAGCATCTTACAGCAGCAGAATGAATGAATGAAGTCTCCTTCAGGTGTTCTTGAATGCATATACACCTATTGCAACTTTGTGATAACTACTGAGGCAATTTAGGGGAATGGGAATACAGGGGATAAAAACGTTATGGCAGCTAGCAGACCAATTTTGTGATAAAAAGTTATCATATATACATTAAAAAAATAGAGGAGAAAGGAACATGTATACTATGAACACACAATCTGGGTGGAGAGTGAGGGTGGAGATTAAAATGAAAGTATGCAGAGAGAAAGCAATGTTAGTGTCATCCAGAACATGGACATTTCAAGAAAGGCTTAAGGAAACGCTAATTTATGAAGATCGAGATTGTAGTTTAAAAATGTATTGTCTTACTAATGTATATATCTCTGTGTTTGTTTTAAAACTGCATAATTCTCTCAAAATGCTGTTCTCTGTGCAGTTAAGAAATTAGTGCATCTCTGCGTTTGTAAAATAAGATGGAAAGTACTTAATATAAACACGAAATACATAAAAGCAGTGTGGTTCCTGGCAATTTTCAGCGCCACAGCTAAATTGTTGCCCCAACAACGGAAAAGCACTGAGGAATGTCTTGTGGTCATAGGTGTATGAATAATGGTCATGTTATTTTAAAAATGAAACGAGCATGCTTCCTGGATGAGCGTCAGTTAGATAAAGCCAGGGGATGACGCACATAAGCAAAAACGTGAAAAACATCAACAATATACGGCGCTTGTGCTTCTAATACCATTCGTGACTGTAAGGCTGTCTCGAGAACCAAGCGGGAAAGGGTATGTGTTTTTTTTTTTTTTTTAATTCTGGCAAGATTAACTAGTATTCACGTGGCTGCTCTAGCCTGCTATATAGATTTCACATTACAAAAAATGCATTTCAAGCATGCTATGATATACACTATCACAGGGCAGAACATAACAGGGCATTTAAACATCGGCAGAACTGTCACTGAACTCCGGATGTCCAGAACCACATCATATTCGACTTGAAGCCACAAAACACCACGCAGAGTAAATTCTGCCTTACTCTACATCAACATAGTCAAATGAACCAAAACAAAACAGTTTTAGGTCTATTTAAATTAGTCTTATGATAATTCCAAACTGAAACACTTCGTATTAATCATGACACATTCCCTCCCATCTCTGCTGTTTACCCAAACAAGAACACTTTTGTCTTTTACAAAAATATGTAGTCAGAGATATAACTGATAACAAAGTTTACAACAGGACTTACTATATCTATTAAGGTATACAACTATGAACTAAATAGAACATTATATGTTAATGAAGACTTTATATGTAAGAGAGAAGAAAACAAAAATAAAATTATTGGAAACTTTGCTATGTGTTGATTAATCTGTTTAAGAAAATGAATATATTAGATGGATAAATAATAAAAAATGAAGTAATATTTAAATTATGTTTAATATACTTGAGTGATTGAGTTAAATGTACTTGAATTTATATTAACTTTAACATTTAAAGCATAATAGAAAACAGTACCTGTTTCAGATTGAGTCAAAGACATAAAGAACTTTTCTTTTGCTGTTTGTATTATTTAAACTTTTACAGAATATAAAACATATAAGATTATTTGTCCTTTAGTTTTTTTTTCTTTTGTTCAAGTCTTCCAGTTGTTTACTTCAGCATTTCTCTTTGGAGTACTTATTGCCCAGTCCATAGATTCTTCTTGTGTTAGGATGTTATTGTTGGTAAGGTATTTCATTGCTGATTCTACTATTTCAAAGACTTTTATTCCATTTGGTAGGAAAATTCTCAGTCTTGCAGGAAATAAAAGATGGATTTTGAATTGCTTCTTCTTCAAGGCTTTTATTATTGGTAGAAATTCCTTTCTTTTTGAAACCACCTTTATAGAGTAATCGTTGTCAAATCTGATTGATTTGATTGTATTTGATGGGAGAATTTGCCCAAGCATTTCTTAATATCAGATCTTTATCTTGTGTAGAAAAAAGTCTCACAATTATGGACCTTGGTTTGTTCTTATTTGTAGAAGTATTTCCAGGTGCTGCTAGTGATCTATGTGCATGTTCTATACCATATGAAAGAGCTTCAGGTAATTTTACTACATTTGGTATCCAGGTGGCAAGAAAGTTTATCATATTGTCCCGTTCAGATTTTTCTGGTAGACCATATCTTTGGATATTATTTCTTCTTGTTCGATTTTCCATATCATCAATCTTTTCTAGTAAATATATATTCTGTTATAAAAATAATTCAACTTGTTGTTCTTCTATTTGGACTCTGGTGTCAATGTCATTTAGTGACTGTTCAATAAGTGATATCTGTCCTTCCTGCTGAGTAAACATTTCCTGAAGTTGTTCTAGTTGTTGTGAGCACTTTTCTTTAAAAGTATCTATTTTATTGTCCATCTTGTCAATTTTAATTGTGAGTTCCTGTATATTTGTTATAAGAGATTGTAGATTATTTTTGAGAGAAGAGTCTTGGGCTGAATTCCTAAGATGAATCATATTGTAAAGCTGATATTGGTGCAGATTTCCCAGTAATTAATTTGACAGGAATTATTAAAGTTCTGACAATGAAAATTCTCCTGTAGATGCTCAAAGTTATTAAAAATAAGTTAGTAGTAAATATTTCTTCAAATTAAATTTTTTTTTGTAAAATTCCTGTCAGGAATAGCAATGAGGTAAGAGAGCTGAAATGAAGTGCAGCTATCAGTTCATGATCATAGCCACACCCCAAGAGGGTTTTCTGACTGCACTCTTGTGGTAGAAGTGTGCTGTAGCAAACCTATCCAAGTTTGGGCCTGCTGGCTGAAGGCTTATTGTGTGTTTTCCTGATTGGTCTGTACACCTTGATGTTGTAAAACCCATTTGCCTGATTATATATAAGCCCAGTGCTTGTGATAGCCTGCTCTCCATGCAGCGGCAGTTAGCAGTGCCCTGTACAGATGCAAATGCTATCACACTAAAATTTCCCTTAGAATAACTATGTCTACAATCTTCCCCAGTCCCCCTGCTGCTCTGGGAGAATTTGAGTTGCATGCAGCGCAGCATCATCTTGTATAGCTGCAGTTCACACCTATTCTTCACCCATATGCTATAATCCCAGTCCAGTTCAATCTCCCCACTCTTCTCCTTGGTTAAACTAGTAGTAAAAAAAAAATGAAACCATGGATAGGCACTTTCCTGCTATCTCTGTGGCCAGCCTGATGGACAATGGCATCTTGAGGCAATGTAGCAGTTTTCTCTTGTGTACTGACAACCACTTAATCCTGAAACAAACTAACACAGTTATGTGAGAGATGTAGTTACACTAAGAATATTGACACACGACTCTCATACACTGACAAATCACAAGACAAACAGGTTGTCAGCATATGCACATCATTTCCCTCAATAAATAAGGTCTTGACACATAAACCCATGTATGCGGAGGTACTCAACTAACTTACTGGAACCTCAGAGGCCTCTTGTATGCTGCCCTCAGAAACCAGATGAAAACAGAACCAGATCAACACCAACCACTACACATAAAAATACATATCACAGTGTTTTCACAAGCAAGCCCTTGAGGCAAAACACCACACATTCAAACATGCTGGTCAGGGAAAACTCGACACATAGACATCCCCTCACCAGGCTAGATAAAGACAGGGTTACAGTCAGTTGCCTGTCAGGGACTAGGATTCACCAGAACATGCCGGCACTCAGGTCACTCAACCACAAGTAGCAGTATTACTCAGTCAAAGTCCATGTGGTATGAATAACTAGAGATATACCTCCCTGGGCTATATGAAGAGACACGATGGACCTTTCTGAAATAATGTCACAGGCTGGTATAAGCCTCACACTAAGCAGCATTCTACCCTCACAAGAATGATACCACAATACAAACAGAAATTGACTGACTTCAACAATTGGGGCAACTACTGGTGTCATTCCAACGGACTCCAGTATTTGTCAGCATGTGACAACATGACTGATAGATCACACTGCTTTGCCAGAGATGGTCTACACCTGTCGCCGCTAGGCTTTTGAACAGTGGCCAAGGCATTAGCCATCACCATAGTGCCTTTTTTAGGCATTACCAATCCAACAGACCTGCCAATATTACAAATTATTCTAATGCGAAGCTGAAGGTACTACTGCTCAATGCTAGGGGTCTTAACAAGAAATTGCACTCCCTGGAAGTTCTCCTCTCCCTGGAGAAAGCTGACGCCTGTGCAGTTACAAAGACATAGTTCAAGGATGAGGAGTGCAAGATTACAATGAATGTTATCACACTTTCAGACCACCCTCTGAAAAAGGAAAAAAATAAAAGAGGGGGTGTTTCCATTTACATAAAAAATAATCTCATCTCTAGACTGGTCAAGCAGGATAAATAGCTTGAGCTACTCCTTGTCCAGCTGACCATGCTAAAATCCTCCACCATATCACTGCAAGCTACAGATCTCAAACCATGAAGCATGAAAACAACTCCACGTACCTAAAGTTACTAGACTCATTTACCATTCAGTCCAACACACACCACTCATGGGTGATTTTAACTACTCTTCCATAAACAGGGAAAAATAAACGACCACTAACATGCAGACTCAGAGATTCCTGGACTTTGCCAATGTAAATGCTCTGAAACAGCTGGTTTGCACTCCCACTAGTGGGTCAAATACCCTTGACATAATACTCACATAGTACTCACAAACATAGGGGAGTGCTGCACCCCCCCCCCAGCATAATGTCCTCATTGGTAAGACTAAGATCGGATTAAAGATCTGTAGAACCCCCATCAAACTCTAAAACCCTAAAGAATTTGTCCAAGGCAAATTACCTTCTGTTAAGTGATAGCATGGGTAGTTTTAAATCTCCCCTAACCCCAAAAGCAAAGAGGCCTATGCAGACGTATATACAAATACCTTGTACATCCACTTAAACAACTGAATAGAAATGGCTATACCTGACTGAACTAAACTCAGGTCTAGCTGGAAAAACAAGCCACCCTGGTGAACCCTTGGCATAAATAGACTACACAACAGAAGAAAGACATTCCTGTGTTGAAGTAAGTGGGATGGCGCATAACAGAGAAAAAAAAAATCCCTCATTAGTCTCAACAAGCAAATCAGAGAACTAGTCAAGTCTTCAAAAGCGAACCACGAGACTAAAATAGCCTCCCAAGCTAAGGATAACCACAAAGCATCTTTAGATATGTCCAAAATATTAAGGGAAACACTCAGTAATTAGCTGAGTTGGCTGTAGATGGCACTACCTATACACAGCCAGAAGAAATAGCAAGCCTGCCGGATGATAAATTCAGCACAAATTTCACCCCCTCATCACCTCTGGTCACTCTCCATGAAATACCCCCTACCATTCCTTTGCCTGTTATTACAAAAGAAGAGGTTGTCACTGTGCTCTCTAAAGCTAGAAACACAGCATCAATAGGCCCTGATGGAATCCCAGGGTGCCCATTATATAGCTTGAAACATGATCTAGCAGACCCACTCAGATCTCTGTTTAATGACAGTCTCCAGACAGGCTTTGTCTCAGTACAGTGGGAGCAACAGTCTTCCCACTGCATAAGGGGGGATCATCAACAGACCCAGGAAACCACTGGCCCATAAGTCTGACTAGTATCATATGCAAGGCAATGGAAAGTATAATCATGGACCTGATTAACAATGACATAGGAAATCTCCAGACTTTAGACCCAACCCAGTTCGGCTTCATCAAAGGTCCTGCCTGCTCGGTCTGGTGGACTTCTTTGAGAAGGTCACCAAGGCCATGGATGAGGGTAAGACAGTGCATGCCACCTACCTTGATCTGGCCAAGGCATTTGACACAATACACCTTTAAGGTATTATGCATAAACTCACAAAATTGGGCATAATCCCCTACATCAACAGATGGATAGCCAAATGGCTCATGGAGAGGATACATGTTAGAGTGGAGGAATTCGCACTCAGGAAGAGGCCACTCCCCCATGAAGTACCACAGGGCTCATTGCTAGGCCCCCTCCTGTTTGGGATATACTTCAAAGATGTCAAGGTAAATGTAGATGGCCTTTGGCTGACCAAGTCTGCTGATGATTGCAAATTGGGGGGCAATCACTGACTCCCCAAACGATGTTGATTTCCTACAGAAAGGTCTGATGCAGTCTAATGATTGGTATCAGAGCCATGGCCTCAAACTAAATGTGAAGAAGTACATAATAATACGCTTTGGGAAATCAAATACCCCTGCAAATTACAACACTGATCACACCCCCCTAAAAGTGGAACCAGTGGTGAGAAATTTGGGTACTCAGATAGGTAATAATCTAAACTTTGACCATCATATGCTCATGGTGGTGAGGAAATCCTTCTATGTGGCTCAGCTTATAACTAAGGGCATGTCATCCAGATCTAAGGATGTAAAAAGTACCACTTTACTTGGCCCTTATCAGACCAATAATGTACGATGCGAAGCACCTGCAGCAGTTGGAGCATCCTCAGAGGTCTCTCACCAAAACAATGCATGGTATAACCAGCATGTCATATGCGGACTGATGAAAAAACATATCACTGTATTAATTTTCTACCAATTTCTGAGGGGTGATCTGTGCCTGACTTACAAGCCAGTTTCTGACCCATCTCTGACAGAAATGTTGCACAGTCACAAAACTAACCGCACGAGGGTTGTTACCTGCTCAAAAGCTCTAAACCTGATCTCCAACATGAATAGATCATGCTGGAGAGACTAACATGTGTCCCAGAGATTGCCTCTCCTCTGGAATAGGCTTCCTATTTACGTGAAGCAGAGCCCTTCCCTGACAATCTTCAAGTGCAATCTAGACCAATGGATATAGGAAATCACAAATTCAGCCCTGGGGTGATGCCCATGTCTCTTATGGACATAGGGAGACTAAAAAATTGTCAAAGCCCACTTATTGACCCTTGTTATCTTTCCCTAGGGACAGAAAATTAGGTAAAACTGGCTAGGCTTGTAAGGGCTTTTGAGACGTTAGCCTAGTAATCTCCTATGAACCTATGAATACTGTGGACAGCAAGGTGTAGTATCTGATTGCCTGAGTTCTGACATCAGCTTGAATTTTCTCTCGACCCTCCCTCCATTTTGCTGTTGTCATTTTAAAAGCCAGTGTCTCTGGTAATGAAATTACCATATAGGGTGAAAAATAAAGTCCCCTCCCACTTAATTATTGTTGCCCATTGTGTAAGCTAGTTAAGTACTTTTCCCACCCACTGTTTTACATGTATCCATAATACCAAGAGCCTACTCAGCAAACAAGTATTACTCTTGAGCAGCCCTCCTTTACTACAAATCATTTTCACAAAGCTCCCATCTGCTTAGCATCCTTATCATACTCTGAGAGGATCCTGAATAAACCCTTATCTATCTTACTGTTTTGCACTTCATTTGCATACAGGTTGTCGGTGGCAGGGCTAGCCACCCGGTGGTATAAACTTTGGCTCAAGATGATTGTCACTGTTGAAAGTGACACCCTGACCCCCATGTGTAAAAATGGGAATAAGAGGTTGGGGATGAGGATGATGTTTTGCACTTCATTTAACTGCTTTATCTGCCAATTTATGCACTTTAAATCATTTTCACAAACCCTGATGTTGTACTGTTTGCTGATTGCTGAGAATTGCACTTTTCAGAAGCTTTACCGACAGTGTTACTGTGTAGTTGGCTACTTTATATTTTTGTTGGAACCCATTTGTTGTATTCCTGAAATTTTGGCACTGCTAAATGGATTCTATACAGTTTCCTTTGTTTTAAGTGCCTTCATAATTTTGGTGTGTTTGTGAAGGTCTTGGCTGATTTCCATATAGCTTACCAATGCTTGGTATCATTGCCTGTGCCTCTAAAGTAGTTTTCTTGTAACACATGCCATCCAGGCACAAGCTAAGTACTTGTATTTAAAAATTACACTTCCAGAAGGTAGTTTAGTGATTAACTAATGATTTCTTGTTTTATTTGTGCATTTATCTGCATTTAAGATTGAAATTACTACATTTGCTCAAACTGCCTTGTTAATGTTCTGATTAACTTGAAACCACCTTGTCCTGATAGTTTGTTAACGTTGTTTTGTGGTAGCATACACCCTCGAGCAATCTTTTTGTATTTATACATTAAAATAACTGGGGTTTTCCATCTAGTGGCAGTAGGTGGTGGCCTAGTCTATTTGAGTAGGAAAATGCAGAAGTTTACCAATAAAACTAGTACTAGCACTGTAACCTGCAATTTAACAATACATTATACAAAGTGAAACTCACAGCTGCTAGTGTGCACAACAGATAGCAGTAATACCATATCCTAGTGCTAATATCCTAGCACTATTCAATTCTAGTCCCTAACCCTAAAGACTATCATAAGATACCTCTGTAAAACCCAGTTCTCAATCCCTAATAGCCTATCTTTATACATGTCTGGACAACATGGATATGCAATTTCCAAATGCCTCTATAGTCACCTTGGTAGATATAGGCATCCTGAAACAATGTAGTAATTGCCTCATGTTCACTGACAACCTTTTAATCCTTAAAGAACCCAACACTGTATACGAGAGATTTACATACACAATTTCCTTGGAGGCAACTATTTTGCATACAAACAAGGTTGTCAAGAATACACACACATTACATCCACCATACAGTGTCCACACATATAAACCATCTCATGAATAGGCACTAGAAAGCAATCTCCCCAAACCTGAAAGATCTCCTAAGCCTGCAAACAGCAATGCCTATCCTCATCAATCTCTATAGACGTGTCCAACCTGCGGCCTGTGGGCCGCATGCGGCCCTCAGAGCTCTTCCATGCAGCCCTCAACCTCTAACTGCAACATTGATGTACACATGCACCAAAACACTTTTTTTGTTTTGTGTTTTTCACTCCCATGACCTGTAACGCTAATGTTGGTGTGCGCATGTGCCAAAGCACCCTTCTAGTTTTGTTTTTGAGCCAAAAAAGGGTCAGTGTGTTTATGCCATTATTTTGCGCCGAACAGTGTGTGTGTGTGTGTGTGTGTGTGTGTGTGTGTGTGTGTGTGTGTGTGTGTGTGTGTGTGTGTGTGTTCTCGCTGAAGAAGGACTCGTGTATGGATTTGCTGCTGTTGCCTTTGAAAGGGACAGCAATTACCTGTGTTAATAGGCAAGTACAGAGTGAGTGAGTGCATGCATGAAAGCAGAATTGCGTGCGTGAAAGTAGAAGAATAGTGTGTGTGTGTGTGTGTATGTGTGTATATGTGTGCATGACAGAGAGAGAGACGCATGCACAAAGAGGCTAACAATGATCAGTCTACCTACTGAACACAAACAAGTTAGCTCATAAATATATCATACATTAAGAGTACACTTTCATTAAATTGTGGCTTTCCTGACAGGGATAGTGTTGTATTGAACATGAACTCATACCTCTTAACTCTATGGATTTTCAAAGAATGTCTGAATTTTTGCCTCATCTTCCAATTTGTGTCTTTTGCTTAGGAAATAAAAGTAGTCATCCAAGGTAATGCAGTTCCAGGGAGTAAGAATGAGACAGCAGCCTAGGGTTAATGGGTCAGTACTGGACTGACTATGTGGGACTGTAGCATATAAAGTTGTATTGTTTTTTCAGACAAACAAAAAAGCACCCAGTACTGTTTTTTTCATTGGTGGGTTCTAAGCAGTGGTAGATTGGACAACAGTAAGCATAGCTTTGGTGGATCATCAATACTGGCAAATCAAGTGGGCACAATGTCATTTTTTAAATGTTGGGGATTTTAGTGTGTATGTGTGTGCTTATGTGTTGGGAGTGCTGCAACAGTAGTTGTTTATTAAAGACAGAGACTTGCGGACTGTAGAGAATATGTTTCTTTGTTTCAAAACCTAATACTTGGGAACGCATGCCAGAAGTAGATTTTTTAAGACATAGCTTCTTGCCATTTACAGTGGATGGATATTTACATTTAATGGACAATGTATTAGCGTGGGCCTGTGGGGTTCTGAAGGATGCCAAGTCTGCCACTGCCAATGTCTTGTAAAGTGACCTGGAAATGGATATTAGGATGTTACTGAAAAAATATAGTAAGTGGGCTTAGAAATATAGTTTAATTAAACAAAGTGTACATTCAATTTACAGGCCATAATTTACTTTATTTCAGGTAGTCCAGATACTGGTAGATTGTATACCATTAGACTTAATTAGGGAGAGCTGTCATTCTGGGGAAACAAGCAGCCCTAGTTTCAGTGAATGCTCTGTGGTTGCTTGCAGGTAGGAAGTTGCAGGATGTTGATGCAATGTGTTTTATTTATTATTTTAATACATTTTGTTATTTCAAAGCATGGATTTCTTTGATGCAAAAGAAGGTAGGACTGAATAAGCCATATAATGTTTAACTGACAATAATGGGATAGAAAGATTATAAGTGATGTATAATGTTTGCAGCTACAGTTGTTTCAATGGTGTCTGTGATGCATAACTATTTTTGGGCCTGTGTCCCACTTATTTTTCGCTTTGTCCAAATTTCTTGCTCTAAGGTTGAGAGGTATGGTTCCATACCAAATCAGAAGTTGTATTTACCTTGGAAGACTTTTCGGCATAATTATGAAAAACAGAGCCTTTTTAATATCTCTGCTTATTTCCAGTATAAACTGCCATGTAACATTGCAAATAACCTTCTTATTAAGCTACTTTACTTCTTTTGGAATTGACAGGCATGATTCATCTGTTCGGACATAAGCATAGAGTGCTAATGTGACTTTGATTTCTTGCAGCATTCAATGGTTTACATAATCACAATAACTTTTCTGTGTTTCTGGGTGTGTAATCAATTTAACAGTTTTAAAGATGTTTTCCAAAAATAAATAAATATATAATAAATAAATAATCCTCTCTACACTTTGAGCTATTGACAAAGTCCGGAAATTTGTTTTTTTCAAAAGTGAAGGTCAGCATTACAGCTCAGTAAACTGTCAGTCTGTGAGTAACTTCTTCACAAATTAAAATGTGTGACTGTCAAATGGCTTTAGATTGGAGGGAAGTTTATTTTTATTTATTTTACATTTGTTTACCGAGAAAGTCCGACTGGACACAGGTCCATTTTCAGTGGAGGCCCGGGGAGAAAAGCTCCAAAAATAACAGAAAACAATATAATACAATACATGAGAGAGAGAGACAGCAAATTATGGATGTAGTACTCATACGATATGACAGAGATTACATCTTGTAACAGTGAGAATCACTGAGGTACAGAATAAACTTAAAAACATTTTTTTACAGTTATAATTACAGCAAAGAAAATATCAGTTTTTAGGAGAAAGCTGTTTGTACATAGCTGAAGCTCTGAAACAATCTTTTGGTATGGTATGGATTAACCTGGGGATTGACACACGTTATATGTTTACACCAGTATGTAGCATTATAGTTTGTGGTTTTCTTATTGATTTACTTTTTGCTGTGCAGTTGTTTGTTGATTTATTGGTGGTCCTTTTGGTAGTGGGAAATTACATGGATGAATCCATCTTATTATGATTTTTTTTTTCAGATATTTTGACTTCCAGACAATTTCATTCAGTGAGTGGGTGTCATGTGATTACTGAGGTTGCCTATTTTACAAGTAGGGGCTTTTTTGTGTGTGTGTGTGTGTGTGTGTGTGTGTGTGTGTGTGTGTGTGTGTGTGTGTGTGTGTGTGTGTGTAAGAGAGAGAGATTTAATATGTGTACTGAATATAATGTTGCAAATGGAATTCTTAGTTAAACATGCCCCTCTTCTTGGGCAACTAGACTTGAGTAACCAATATTAGATCTTACCTATCCGGCTGGGAAAGGTTAGTGTGTGGATTTTCCATCTGGTTTGATGAAGGCTATGCTACTTACCCAAGGGCTACATTTATGGCTATCCATCCAGCCATTGTGTTGCTGAACTACATTGTTTAATAATGAGAGGAGCTTTTTACAGAAGTTGAAGCTTTTTTTGTCAAGAACCTGTCCATAAAAAGTGGCTTGTTTATGGTGCAATGAAGGCTGTGGTCTTTGTAGTGAGCGTTTTAAGTATAACCAGTACTTCTGAGGTAGAGGAAGTCTCTTAAGGCAGGATCTTTTTTAGCCTGGAAAGCAAGCTAATGATGAAATTTATAGGGGCCAGTGAGAGAGAGAGGAAAGCAAGAAGATTTTTAGTCTGTTTGGATAACTAAGTGAACTTAGTCCTTTGAACTTTTTTGTCAGAAATAGTTGTAGTCTTTCTTTTGGCAGGGTGTTTTGCTGAGGCACATGCCAAAAGGGGCACTGCACTCAATAATGGCTCTTGTAAAGGAAGAATACAGGGATGTTATGACCTCCTTGTCCCTGGATGAGATACCCTTACTAATGAAGTGGGCCATGTAAAAAGCTTTCCTTACAACAGAGAAAAGTCAGGTTTCTATCAATCTGGGTGCCCAAGTACCATACGACTTATTGCGTGCTTACAACATTGTTATTAATGTGATAATTTGTGGGGACATCACTCTTCTCAAAGAGGATGATGATGCATTTTTTGGCATTTAGCTTGAGGCCATATTTCTGGCACCAGTTATTTGTTTGGGTGAGACCCTCTTGTAGCTTATTCAGAATTGTTTTATTAAGTCAGTAATGTGAATTCTTTACTTTATTGCAAATTTGTTGGGTTATGTTTGTGGATTATAGTACTGTAGGACTGCTGATGTTGACATTTTACGTAGTTGGACTGCCGGAATGGTTTTCCCAGTGAGAAATGCTAGTGCTGTAGTGAATATCTGTTTATTTGTAAAAAAAAAAAAATATATATATATATATATATATATATATATATATATATTAACTAAGATGTTAGAGTTAACTGTTAAGATTACAGAATTAGAATTAGAATGAGAATTAGAATTTTAAGGCAAATATTAGGCATTTATTACATTTATTCATTGTTCAAATGCACCTACAGTACAGCCAGGAGGTCGACTGTGGTCTTTCGGAGCAACAAAAGAGTTAACTATATGATATATTTTATATGCGGCCCCAAGACCATTTCTGTTCACTCAATGCGGCCCCAGCAAGCCAAAAGGTTGGACACCCCTAACTAAAGCATACACCATAAGCAATATCACTGTATGACACACAGATGTCAGAGTCACCTGACTGGACAAGGAGAAGGTTGCAGTCAGTTGTTTATCTACAGCCAGGATCCGTCAAGTTACACACACACACACACACACACACACACACACATGCATATCACTGCACCACGGGCACCAGTAGTATTCTATCATAGTTCATTTGGGTGTAAATGACCTGAGACATAACTGTCTGGATTATATGAAGACACACATTATGGACCTCTCTGAATGTGTCTTAGTTTGGTATGTGTCAAGCAGCATTCTATCTTCACCAAGGATGATGCCTCAATATGAACAAAAACTTACTATCAGCTGCACAGAGAGGGACTAAAGGTGGGGGTGTCTCAATCTACATTAGCAACAAGTATACAAGGCTGGTTAACAGGATGATACCCTGAAGTTCATCCACGTGCAAATTTTATTTATTTAACATTTGTTTACTGGGAAAGTCCGACTTTGAACAAGCTATTTTCAGTTGAGGCCCATAGAGAAATGCTCCAGATGCATGTCTTTGTAAATCACCTTAGATAGAGACCCTTACCATATCTTAGCAAGCTACAGGCTACTATCTATGTCTCAAGAATCCTGCAACTCTCATCTAGACCTACTGTAGGCAGCCTCCATCCAGCCAAGCACTCTGTTCATGGAAGACTTTAACTACTCCTCTATAGACTAGGAAACGTACATTGCCTCCAACTTGCAGGCACAAAATTTCCTGGACTTTATTAACACAAGCACCCTCGATCAGTTAGTGCACACTTCAAACATACTGTCCCTTGTTCTCACCAATATTGGAGAACACTGCAACCCCCCTCCCCCAGTGTCGCATCCTCACAGGTGTGGCTGGATTACAACAAAGCTGTCTCATTTGAAATAAAAAAATAAAATAAAAATCAACTTGGAAAACCCAGCAAAAAATATTATAGTTAGAAACTATTCTAAAGCAAACTACATCCTATTAAGTGGCAATCTGTCAAAATTCAATACCCTGCCCAACCCAGAGTACACAATAGCCCATGCAGAATTACTTGTCAGAAATACTACCCGAACTTGTAAACTGCTGCATAAGACTGCCGTACCTACCAGAAATAATCCCAAAAACAAACCACACTGGTGGCATCCTAATCTTAGCAGGGTATAAAACAAAAGGTAAACAGTCATGGTCAAAGTCAGGCAGAACAATTCTCATAATGACAAGAACTCACTAATAAATCTAAACAAGAAACTAAGAAGACTAAATAAATCCAAAAAGGCCAATTATGAGGACAAGATAACTTCTCAGGGTAAAGACAACCACAAGGCCTTCTACAGCTATGCCCAAAACCTCAAAGGTAACATGCAACAGTGTCCAGAACTGGTAGTAAGTAGTATCACTTTCACTGAGCATATTCGCTGGTCAACAAATTCAGCTCAAACTGTATCCTCCACTTCCCCCCAGCCATCCCTTGTGAAATCCCAATCAGCATAACCCCCCCCCCAACTAACAGCAGGAAGTGGGTAATAGTGGTGCTCACTAAGGCTAAAAATACAGCTTCAATGGGGCCTGACAGTATCCCAGGTTGCCTCCTAAATAGCCTGAAATCTGACCTATTAGGGCTACTTGAGTCACTTTTCAACTACAGTCACAAAAGTGGCTACATACCAAGCAAATGGAGAATGGCAATGGTTATCCCCGTTCACAAGGGTGGGCCATCAACTAACCCCAGAAACCACAGACCCATCAGTCTGACTAGTCTAATATGCAAAGGCATGGAACGAATTACCTTGGAAATGATCAACAAAGACATTAGAAACCTACAGTCACTTAATCCATTCCAGTTTGGTTTTGTCAAAGAAAGGTCATTCCTACTTAACATGGCAGACTTCTTTGAGAAGGAAACTGAGGCAATGGATGAAGGTACAATGGTGCATGCTGCCTACCTAGCCCTAGCTACAGTGTTCAATTCAATGCACCACTCAGGTTTTGTGGATAAACTCACTAACCTAGGCATAAATCCCTACACAACTCACTGGACTGCCAACTGGCTCAGTGATAGGACCCAAGAAGTCAGGATTGGTGAGACTACCTCCACCAAGAGGCAGGTCAAGAGTAAAGTATCACAAGGCTCCATTCTGGGCTCACTCCTGTGTGGCATCTATTTTTTTGGAGGTCAAGCCTAATGTCAAGGTCCTCTAGCTCACCAAGTTCACAGAAGACTGCAAATTGGAAGCTATCATAAATTCTCCCCCTCGAGACGTAACAGCCAGCAAGAGGTTCTATCTAAAACAGACAAATGACTGGTGCAAATTTCAAGGATTAAAAATTAATGCAAAGAAGTGCATTATAGTGCCTTTTGAGAAACTGTCTACCAAGGCAAATTACTCCACTGACAAGACATCCTTAACAGATGACCTGTTAGTTACAGATCTGGGAACATATTTAGACAGTAATCTGGCCTTTGACCAACATGTAACCAAGGTAGTAAGAAAATCACTCTATACTGCCCAACTTATATGGGCTATGGCATCCAAGTCTAAGTAAGTTACAGTACTACTCTACTCATCCCTTATCAAACCCATCATTAACTTCAATGCCCCCTCAGGCATGCACCTGACCAGGCATATGCAACAGCTGGAATACCCACAGACTTTCCTCACCAAGAGAATCCAGGGTATTAACATCCTGTCCTATACAGATCAACTTAAGAGACAGGTTTCTAAACTCAGTGTCCTACAGGTTGTTGAAACTTGATGTGTGTTTGACATATAAAGTTAGATCCAGCCCTGATGGAACTTTTGCATATCCACAAAATGAGCAGCACCAGAAACACTAGATTCAGGAATCTGAACTTTGCTTGCAACATAAACAGAATATGCTGGTGAGACAGATATCTGACACAATGGATCCCCATGCTCTGAAATAGGCTACCCATCCATGTGAAGCACAGTCCATCCCTAACCCTACTCAAATGCAATTTTGACCATTGGACGGGAAATTGCAAATTCATCCCCGGCTTGACCCACATGTCTCTCACAGACACATGCTGACATTAAACATACCCTAACATATCCCCCCACATAACTTTTTAGCAACCTCCAAAAAACATACCACTCCTAACAAACATACCCCCCAAATTAAGACACACATGTTAGAAATGGATGCAAGTGAGTTGGGTTGCATGGCTAGGCTTATAAAGGCCTCGGTAGTCATTAGCCTAGTATATACCTACGAACCTATGAAAGCATAACAAATTATGGTTACTTTCTTGTTGAAATACTTTCTGAATAACAACAGTCTGCATTCAGGAACACCACTGAAAAAGACTGGATCCTATGCCTTTGAAGGAGGACCTCTGAGAGAGGACTGATTGTGTATAGCTGTACAATTCATAATATTACTGATGGTTGTTATATGGAATGCTGGGGATGGGTTAGATTTAAATACTAATATAGTGCTGGACAAGAACAGATTGAGTCATTGGTGATTATGTGGATCTAAATTTCTAAGTAGATTCTTTATAAAAGAGGTTGTACTATTAATTAATGGGTGCCATTTTAAAGCAATTATCCACTTTTTATACTGTGGTGAAATGAGTGACAAGGTAAGACTACTTACATGGAAAGTAGCTGGACTTTATAACTCAGGAAGAAAAATAAATGTTGCTTTGAAAGAACACCATAAACCAATGACAGTTGCATTACAAGATGCTCATTTAAGTACTGCATAAAAACTTCAGGGGTGGAGAACTGGAGCTAAAATGTAACAGCTTAAGCCATTCATATAACAGCAAATGTGTGTTGGGTGGGTCATTATGCTTGGTAGACATCATCCACTGCAAACAGAGGAAGTAGCGGAAGAATAGCAAGGTGGATGTCCAGAAGTGAAAGGATGGTAACAGGGTAAATATTTAATGGTAGTTCTGGTGCTCATTCCAGCAACAGATGATGGAAGGGAAGGGCTATCAACAATGGCAAGGCTAATGGCTTTCAGACTGGGGGTTACTCTTCTAATAAGGGATTGCCAGGCACCCAGCATTACTGCAACACAGGTTAAAGCTGCATTGTCCAAGGCCAAGAATACAGCTTCCAAGGGACCAGATAATATCCCCGGTTGTGTTCTACATGAACTACAAAGCGAACTGACACCACATCGGTGTGCCCTGTTCAGTCACAACCTCACTTCATGCTTTGTCCTTAATGAATGGCACTCTGCTACAGTCATCCCTCTCCATAAAGGGAGAGCAGCTACAGACCCTGTTAATTATCACTCCATTAGCCTGTCGAGTCTAATATGTAAAGCTATGGAGTGCATCATCATGGACCTGATTAACAAAGATACAGGAAATCTCCAAACTCTAGACCCCACACAATTTGACTTTGTGAAAGGGAGCTCATGCCTTCTCAACCTGGTTGACTACTTTGAGTCAGTCACCAGGGCTGTGGATACCATTCCTCACTTGGGAATTATTGATAAACTCACCAAACTAGGCATCAAGCCCTATATCACTAGGTGAGTTGCAAATTGGCACGCAGATAGAACACACATTGTGAAGATAGTAGACTCAAGTCAAACTGCCAACCAGTTACAAGTGGAGTCTCACAGGGATTGGTCCTGGGTCCTCTCCTGTTCTGCATCTACTTCTCAGACGTCCAGGCCAACACAAGGGACTCGGGCTGACCAAGTTCGCAGATGACTGCAAGCTGGCAGCCATTATTAACTCCCCAAGTGATGCAGACATCCAACAGAAGGCCTCAATGAGACCAATGACTGGTGTCGAAACCATGGCCTTAACCTCAATGCCAAAAAATGTGTCATCACCTTTGGTAAAAACACAGTTCCCACTAATTACCACATTGATGGGAGCCCACTGAACACTGAAAGCGTTATAAGAGATCTGGGGATGCAGGTTGACAGCAACCTGTCCTTTGACCACCACAGTGTCACTGTGGTCAAAAACCTTCTATGTGGCACATCTGATTACCAAGTGTTTTGTATCCAGGAAGAAATAGGTCATCGTCTCTCTCTTTCTACTCTTACCTCATTAGATCAATCATTGAGTATACCTCCCCATACATGGTAGAGGGACAGGTTCCTCACCCAGAGACTGCCTATGCTCTGGAACAGACTTCCCATACATACATGTCAAGCAGAGCACCTCGCTGTCCCTCTTCAGGAGAAATCTTGCTGAGTGGATGGGTAATAGAAAGTTCACCCTGGGGATCACTCCAGTGGCTATACTTGATAGAGACACTGGGAACTAATGTCGGGTGGCACGATGCCAGGGCACTTCTATGGCCTAGGCTTGTAAAGGCTCCAGGGCCATTAGTCTAGTACACACTTATAAACCTATGATATCTTGTAGCAAAGACACAGTGCATAGACAGTGGAACTATATCCACTGAAACATTTTTGATTTTTAGTGTGTTCATTTTAGGATGCAACACAGAGGGGAATGAGGTATAGGACTTCACTTATTTCTCACCAACATTTGCTTCCTGTTCAAGGTTTGATTTATATTACACAAGAACACACACAGTTTTGCATTTAATCTTGGAAAGATCCAGAAATTCTGGATGTGACACTTGGTACCCAAGGTAAAAAAGACTGACATTGAATGTTTCCACTGAATACACTGGAAAGTAAGCAATGTGAAGTAAGGTGCTTCGAAACAATATTTATGACTCTCTCTGGACATTCATGGGATTTCATTGATCAGTGGAATGCAATAAAGAATGATTTCCAAAGTTTATTTTGGGATAAAGCAATGCATATAACTACAGAAGAGATGGGGAAGTATCTAATGACAGTTCAGGCATAGTAAAACTGAAAGAGTACCCTAATGGGGAACACACGGATGGCCATGAAGAGAAAAAAGTGTGTTGGAAAAGAATTTTTGAAAGGAGACTAGACACTCAAAAGGTAGGCTTAAGAGATTAATATTTTAGTGATACACCTAATACCTTGACATCCCTGGCATACATACCAACTTATTTGCACACAAATTCTGGACGCTAAAAAATAATGGGGAGTTAAATGCTCCAAATCAGGGCAACATCTTCAATAATACGCCGATTCACTCAAAAAAGTAATAGAACACAGTCTTCATCAACATGCATTTACTGAACAATAAGAAACATGAAACTCTAATGTGTGTCACTACTTACTGACAATAAGTATGAAACTCTGTGTGTCACTACTTACTGACAATAAGAAGTATGAAACTCTGTGTGTCACTACTTACTGACAAAAATAAGTATGAAACTCTGTGTGTCACTACTTACTGACAATAAGAAGTATGAAACGCTGTGTGTCACTACTTACTGACAATAAGAAGTATGAAACTCTGTGTGTCACTACTTACTGACAATCAGTATGAAACGCTGTGTGTCACTACTTACTGATAATAAGAATTATGAAACTCTGTGTGTCACTACCTATTGACAATAAGCATGAAACTGTAAAGTGTGTCACTACTTACTGACAAGAAGTAAACTCTGTGTGTCACTACCTACAAACAATAAGTATGAAACTGTAGTGTCACTACTTACTGACAAAAAGTATGAAACTGTAATGTGTGTCACTACTTACTGACAAGAAGCATGAAACCCTGTGTGTCACTACTTACTGACAATAAGAATTATGAAACTCTTGTGTGTTACTACTTACTGACAATAACAAGTATGAAACTCTGTGTCACTACTTACTGACAAGAAGTATGAAACTGTAATGTGTCACTACTTTCTGACAAGAAGTATGAAACTCTGTGTTACTACTTACTGACATTAAGAAGTATGAAACTCTAATGTGTGTCAACTTATTGACAATATGTATGAAACTCTAATGTGTCACTACTTACTGACAATAAGAAGTATGAAACTGTGTGTCACTACTTACTGACAAGAAGTATGACATTCTAATGTGTGTCACTACTTACTGACAAGAAGTATGAAACTCTGTGTGTCACTACTTACTGACAATAAGAAGTATGAAACTCTGTGTGTCACTACTTACTGACAAAAATAAGTATGAAACTCTGTGTGTCACTACTTACTGACAATAAGAAGTATGAAACGCTGTGTGTCACTACTTACTGACAATAAGAAGTATGAAACTCTGTGTGTCACTACTTACTGACAATCAGTATGAAACGCTGTGTGTCACTACTTACTGACAATAAGAATTATGAAACTCCAATGTGTGTCACTACCTATTGACAATAAGCATGAAACTGTAAAGTGTGTCACTACTTACTGACAAGAAGTACGAAACTCTGTGTGTCACTACCTACAAACAATAAGTATGAAACTGTAGTGTCACTACTTACTGACAAAAAGTTTGAAACTGTAATGTGTGTCACTACTTACTGACAAGAAGCATGAAACCCTGTGTGTCACTACTTACTGACAATAAGAATTATGAAACTCTTGTGTGTCACTACTTACTGACAATAACAAGTATGAAACTCTGTGTCACTACTTACTGACAAGAAGTATGAAACTGTAATGTGTCACTACTTTCTGACAAGAAGTATGAAACGCTGTGTTACTACTTACTGACATTAAGAAGTATGAAACTCTAATGTGTGTCAACTTATTGACAATAAGTATGAAACTCTAATGTGTCACTACTTACTGACAATAAGAAGTATGAAACTGTGTGTCACTACTTACTGACAAGAAGTATGACATTCTAATGTGTGTCACTAGTTACTGACTGTAATTCCTAGTAATTTAACAGAAAATAAAAAACTTCAAGATGTACAGGACAAAAATATAAGGCAAAGTCAGGAACATAAATATAAGGCAAAGTCAATGACAGCTGAGAGGTATGGTCTCTGGACATAAAGCTGAAGCATATGATCTCAGGAATAAGAAGGGACAATGCAGGAGAATATGAGACAGCCAAGGGATAACTTGTTAATATTTTACAGGATACTGTGAAGACTTCTATACTGCTGCCAAGGGCAATACAGTCGATACACAGTCAATGAGCACATGTATTTAGATGCGATAGATATTCTCACTTAAAAGGCTGCCCAAACAAAAGCACTAATGATGCAAGATATGCAGGATGTGCTCCAGGGACTTCTACTTGAGAAGATATCAAATAAATCACCAGGGCTGGATGGGATTGCCCTAGACATATGGAAACTGGGAGGATGTACGCTACTGACATTGTGGGTTGACCTTATGAATCAAGTATCAGAGGAAAAATATCCCAAACCTGTATGGAGGTGGAAATTTCTGTTATTTTAAAAGAAGGGATGATCACACCCTGCTGTCCTCTTACAGGCCTTTGTCTATACTGGACCACAGTTATAAACTTTCTGGCATCAATGACAGGGCTAGCCACACAGTGATGTGACCAATGAATTTAGGTGATGGTCTCTGCTGATGTGACATACAGGCCCCATAGACAATATAGGAGAAATGGGGTTTGATGCCGATGCCAAGGGCTAAACAGCTTGCAGGAGTTATTCCAGCACTGATACATCATCATCAGTGTGGGTTTGTGGGTGAGAGGACAGCAGACATCACATTATCATCAACAGACTGATAAAGATGGAAATCACCCACCAGGAAATGACAACCCTACTGATTTTCAGTTTAGACACTGAGAAGATAATCAATTGGGTGGAATGGGCTTACAGATTTTAAGTGTCACAAAGTACTGTAATTTCTGACAGGTTTGCTGGAAAGAATGGGCTCTTCTGACAGGTTTGTTGGACTGCTGAAATTATTATACAGGGATTCATCTATCTTTGCCGAGATATCAGCAAAGCTGCTGTAGAGTTTCTGTCTTACACTAGGTATTTGCTATGGCTGCTCCTTTTGCCTAAATGTTTTATTCCATTGCACTTGGTGCCATTGGCTGTATATATCAGGCAGTCAGGACTCTGGGGTTATTAGTGGGGTAGCCAGCACAATAAATATCTTTGTTTGCAGAAATTTTAGTTTCATAAGTTATTACTAGGCTAATGACCCCAAAGGGTCTTTTTAAGCCTAGCCATGCTTCCCAAATACATTTGACAAGTTTTGATACCCTAGGGTTATTTTAAGGGATATAAGTAAGGCTTGGGCATGGGTGGTCAAGCATTTACAGGCTGCCTCTGTATAATAGAGACATAGGTGCCAGACCAGAGGTAAATTTTTAATTCAAATTACGCTTGAAATGGGTTAGGGAAAAATTCTGCTTCCCGTGGTTGGAAAGCCTGATCCAGAGAAGGGATAGTCTCTGACACACATGTGTCCTTTCAACATGTCCTATTTATGTTGCAGGTATAGGTCCCCAGACAGGATCATTTTGATGCTATTTGTTTGTAGAAGTGCTACAAGTCCATCAGAGCAGGATAAGAAGATGTTTTGTCAGCCAGGCATAGATCGCCTCTCAGCAGTCTGCAGAAGGCTGAATACAGTGATAGGGTGGGTCTCTATAAGACACATTGTTTACACCCTGTATTCTTTCTGTAAAGAGCCTCTGTAGATGGTCCAGTTGTTGTATATGCCTTGTAAGGTACATACCAAAGGGGGTGTTGTATTCAGTAATTGGTCCGATATGGGCTGAGTACAGAGGAACAATGACACCCTTTCAACCTACATGCTATATCCTTGGTTATAAGTTGCACAACACTGAATGATTTCCTTACTACCATAAACACATGATGGTCAAAGGCCAGGTTACTACATGAGTTCCCAAATCCTTGACCTACTCTTTGGGGTATATTATCAATGTGGTAGCCTTCTTCCCAAAGGACAGTATCATGGATTTCTTGGCAATAAGTGTTAGACTGTGGCTGTGGCATCAGTTATTGTAAAAGGCTTTCTTGGAGAGTATGTGTGTTTTTGGGGAATTCTGTGACTGCACCTAGTTTGCAATCATCTGCAAACTTGGTCAGCCAGAGGCCCTTGATGTTGACCTTGACTTCAGAGAAGTAGATGCCAAAAAGGTGCTATTCCAGTACCAAGCCTTGTGGGATTCCACTAGTGACTAGCCTTTATGTGGAAGTAGACTCCCCATCCTAACTTTTTGGGTCTTATTGTTGAGCCACTTGTCTATCCTGCAGGTGACATAGGGGTTTGTACATAATTTCATGATTTTATCTAAAAGGCATGAGTGAGGTATTGTAACAAATGCTTTGGGCAGGTCAAGGTAGGCAGTATATACCATTCTGCCCTCATCCACTGATTTGATGACCTTCTCGAGAAGTACTCCAGGTTAAGTAGGCTTGACCTGCCCTTGATGAAAGCAAACTTGGGTGGATTCAGTGTCTGGATGTTTCAGATGTCAGTGCTTATCATTTCCATGATAATTATTTCCATAGTTTTGCATATGAGACTAGCCAGACTTACGTGTCTGCAGTTACCCGGGTCCACAGATGGCCCACCTTTGTACAGAGGGTAGACAGATGCAGTCCTCCATTCACGTGGTATGAAGCCTGTCTGGACACTTCAGTAAAATAGTGATTTTTGTAGTCCTGATAGGTTGTGTTTCATGCAATTAAAGAAGCATCATGGGATATTATTGGTGCCCATCGATACAGTGTTCTTGGCTTTGGAGGGTGCCTATGCCTTTAGGTGTTTATTAAAAAAAAAAAAAAAAAAAGCTACCTTGGTAATTGTCTGCTTTCCAAATACTACAGGATATATTAATGTATGTGTGATATAATATGTGCAGATCTGCTGCTAACTTTTATATGCACATCTTTTTTCAAGGCAATAAAACCAACTTCTTTTATATATGCAAATGAAACTCATAATTGTATCTACTTGTCAAGAAAGTCTGCATTATGTGAGTGTGTGCAGGTTCGCAATGCTAAAGAATGGGATCAGAAGAGACTTCATTCCAACTACACTGACATAAGACATAGAACTACATTCCTTTGCAAAACTGCAGTAATAACAGCATTAAACAAATTATGAAACTAGCTACTAAAGTCATACATAAGAACAAGGAAAATATTGATGCTGGACTTCCATAAAATCCATTTACTCTTTATTTATTTATTTATTTGACATTTGTTAACGGGGTTAGTCTGGCTGGGCAAGATGTCCCTTTTCAGCAGAGACCTGAGGAGAAAAGCTCCAATAACAGAGAAAAAGAACAGAAATAATAATAATAATAATAATATTACAGTAGGTACACGGTGTATTTACATAGGAATAATGTAGTTTATGTCTTGAATAGTTACAACATATAAAATATAGTACAAAATATAAAAAAAGACTATATGCATTGGAGGATGGTATGTCATACAAAAAATGGTTATGAGTCATCAAAATAACAGGGTAACAGGTTGTAGGAAGATAATAAATCAAAGGGACACTTATGCAACGAGAGAAGACAAAGACAGCAGATTCAATATGTTGAGAGCAGACCTGTGAGTGAATATGTAAGTGGTTAGAGTGATAGAGTAAATACCACATAGCTAGATCAAGAAGAAAGGAGAGAGAAGAAAAACAGTAGTAGAGATGGTAGGGTTAGTATTCAAGTAGGGTCATTGCAGGGGCAGGTCCAGGAGTTTTGCAGATCGTCCTTAAGTGCTGGTTTGAAAATATTTAAGGTATTGCGTGATCGTTTATGGACAGGGAGTTTCTTCCAAGCAGAGGTAACAGCGACTGTAAAGAATTTTGCCTATGTTTTTTTTGGATTTGGAGGAGGTGTCGGTCAGAGCTACGGCGTTCACGATTGGGAGCATAGGGGGAGATGAGAGTAGTAAGGGAAGGACAGGCTAGGGGTTGGTGAAAGATAGAGTGGGTCAGGCAAAGCTAAGGTAAGATCAGTTGATGTTGAAATTCTAGCCAGTGGAGTTTTTGTATGGAAAGACAGTGGTGTGAATGATATGGGAGATTACTAGCAAATCTAGCTATTTTATTGCAAGTGAGTTCCAGTTTAGTTGACACATTTTTTGGAGGTTAGTAAAGTTAGGGGCAGCATATAATAAGGTAAGGAATAGATACGCTTGAGCTAAGGACAATTTTGATTCTTGAGTTAGGAATTTTTTTGTTTCTGTGAAGTAGTCCTAGTTTCTGGTGTGTCCTTTTAATGCAATTACTTATGTGGATGTCAAATTTAAGCTCGTCATCTATGAAAACCCCAAGTGTGATAGCCATTTCTGTGCATTTAAAGAGTTTTTTTGATTGTATCTGCTTTATTTTCTAAAAAAAACAAAAAAATGTACTTGTTTCCCCACCTTGCTAAGCTAGTATAGTCCAGTTTTCAGGTTAGTGCTGAATTCAGAGCTGTGTTACAAGTTTCTGTGTTTGCCCATACCTTACTTGGATAGAAGGAAGTTTCTCTGTTCACTGTGAGAGAGGGAGCTGTGAGCAGCCTATCTGTCCCTGGAGGAGTGGTTTCAGCCCAGAAATTAGTAGTTTACTGGCCATTTTGGGCTAATTTCTATCTCTTTCATTTCCCTGCTATAAAACCCGCATTTGTGCGGTTTTGCGTGCCAGGTAGCTAGGGTATAACTATTCCCGGCTCCACAAAGTGTACGCTTCAATTTTTCCCTTGGAACTAGACAAACTTTCACCTTAAGCACTCAAACCATTCACTTCTCATCCCGGCACTTGCTCAAAACTCATAGCAAGCACTAATAAACCTTAGCACTAGACCCCCCTATACTGTAGAGAAGGACAAGGCTCTCTATTCGACCTTACCAGCCAATCAGTAAAACAGTTCACTGTACCTATCCAGGCATGTCCAAAGGGCAGTTTCAGGTGTACTCTCCAGTCCAACTGGTGAATCTGGGCATTTTGAGGCAATGTTACAATTGCCTCATGTACACAGACAACTCCCTCCTCCTTCCACCAAACACTAATACATGTGAGAGATGCAATTATACAGCCAAACTGGAGGCTAAGCTCTCTCAACCTAAGACTGGACCAGGCAGTCAAGAGGAGAAGGGAATTACTTGCATCACACCACCAGTCTCACATAGACCTATGAAACCAGCACTGGCAAAAAACACGCATAAATACATGAAAACATACTCGGAGGCTCTAAATAAAAATCTGCAAAAGCAACAGAGACCTCCAAAGCAGAAATACAAGCAACCTCCATCCTACAACACAAACCATGAAACACATACTTCACAAAACCAGTGTGCCATGTAATCACAGCTCTTAAGGCAAAATATCATACCCAACACACTAGTAATAGGTGACTCTATAGTCAGGCACACTGACGTCCCACTCACTAGGCTGAACAAGGAGAAGGTTACTGTTAGCTGCCTGTCGGGTGCCAGGATCAGCCACATAACAAGCACTCAGGTCACTCCAGAACAAGTACAAATATGACTCTGTCATTGTCCATGTTGGTGTGAATGACCTGAGCCATACCTCCTTGGACTACATGAAAATAGACATGGAGGAGCTCCCTGATCACGCAGCCCAGGCCGGTATGACGCTCACCCTGAGTAGCATCCTGCCCTCACCAAGAATGATACCACAATATAGAGAAAAAATTATCAATTTCAACAATTGGCTAAGCTTCTGGTGTCATTCAAACGGGATCCAGTGTCTGTCAGCCTGGGATGACATGCTCGACAAGCCACGCTGCTTCGCTAAAGAAGGCTTGCACCTGTCACCCTTAGGCTTTTGAATACTGGCCAAGGCTGTTGCCACCCCACAGTGCCTTTTTTAGGCAAAGATCAAAAGATAAACCCACTGCCGTAAATAGCACAAGTAACAAAAAACTGAGGGTAATGCTACTCAATGCCAGAAGTCTAAACCTCAGAATGCACGCACTCGAGGCACTCTTCAGTATGGAGAAAATCCATATATGTGCAGTAACAGAAACCTGGTCTAAGGCTCCAGAGAGCACCCCAGCACTACCAGGCTACAGCTCATACCATAAATTTCGGCCACAAAACCCAGACCGAAATACAAAAGGTGGGGGAGTGTCCATATTCATCAAGGATACCCACACCTCCGGGTTAGTGGCACAGCACGATGCTTCAGAGATCATCCACATGAAACTAACAATGGGCAAAATTGCTATTCAAATTACAGCTTGCTACAGATCACCCACCATGTCTCAGGACCCCCACTCCGCATTCTGGGAAACATAAAGGTCCTACCAAACCTCCTGGAAACAGTGGGAAACATAAAGGTCCTACCAAACACCCTGATATTGGGTGATTTCAATTACCCAAACATTAACTGAGAGAACTACTCAAGTACAAACTCCCTTGCCCAACATTTCCTAGAATTTATAAACTCAAATGCCCTGGATCAAATGGTCAACAACCCCACCAGAGGTAACAACATATCGGACCTGGTCATCACCTACATGGACGATCGGTACTCCATACCAGAGGTCAACCCATTGCTGGTTAGATATGACCATAAATTAATCACTCTGGATATTCACATGCCGCCACCACCCTCGGTCAAAGAAACCACCGTGAAAAACTTTTCAAAAGCAAACTTCACATTACTTAACACCGAGGTGGGAAGTTTCAAAGCCCCCATGCTAAAGGATAACGCTGTTCAAGCTGCAAAATCTCCAGGTTAGTGGCATTGCACGAAGTATCGGAGACCATCCATGTGCAACTAACAGTGGGCAAGACTGCTTTTCAGTTTATAGCATCCTACAGACCACCCTCTCAAAGTCAGAAATCCCACTCGGCTTTCCTGAAAACATTGGAGAACATGAAGATCTCTCCGAACACCATTATATTGGGCGACTTCAACTACCCAAACATTGACTGGGAGCACTACTCAAGCCCCAGCACCTTAGCCCAAAGATTCCTGGAAATTATAAACTCAAATGCTATGGAACAACTAGTCACCACTCCCACAAGAGGGGACAACATACTAGACCTGATCATTACCAACATGGGGACTCTATGCTCCACACCAGAAGTATATCCCTCATTGGTAAGATCAGACCATAAATTAATTTCACTGGATGTCCACATCCCGACCCCACCCGAAAGCCCAGAAAACCACAGTGAAAAACTTCTCAAAAGCGAACTTCTCACTTCTCAAAACCGAAGTGGAATCCTTCAAGGCCCCAGGGCCAGTGGAAACTATGGCCCAAACTGCAGAATCCTATATAAATGCATTCTACGGACATCTCCAGGAATGCATGGATCATGCTATCCCAAACAAAACCAAGACCCAATCATCCAAAGGCAGGTGTCCGGTCTGGTGGACCCCTGCCATAAATAAACTGTACAACAGAAGGAGGAAGCTACTACATGATAGAGCAAAATCCCTAATAGGGAAGGCATCTCTGATCAGTACTAGCAAAAAATTACGATCCCTCATAAAATCCTCCAAGGCCAGCTTCGAGAGAAAAATTACACAGGACACCAAAGATAATCATAAGGCTTTTTTCAGTTATGTTAGAAACCTGGGATGCAACTCCCAGACTTGTTCTGAGTTGATTCTAAATGACTAAAAATACACTGAACCCACAGACATCGCCAATATCCTGGCAGACAGGTTCAGTGCAAACTCCCCCCCCCCCCCCCCAAAGAGCAAGTATCTATCCCGGCAGAGGGCTGCCTCCCAAACATCTCAGATGCTCAGGTGAAGGCTGCCCTCTCCAAAGCAAAAAACACTGCTTCCATGGGACCAGATGGTGTCCCAGGTTGCGTCCTACATGAACTCCAAGAGGAACTAATCCCTCAAATGAAACAGCTATACAATCTCAGCCTCACTGCAGGATATGTGCCCACAGAATGGCGTACAGCAACAGTGGTCCCACTCCACAAAGGTGGAGCCTCTACGGACCCTGGAAACTATCGCCCATAAGCCTGACTAGCTTAGTCTGCAAGGCTATGGAGAGGATCATCATGGAGCTCATAAACAAAGACATTGGAGACCTACAGACACTAGATCCTACCCAGTTCGGCTTTGTCAAGGGCAGATCCTGCCTTTTGAACCTGGTTGACTTCTTTGAAACAGTCACCAAAGCCATAGATGAAGGGAAGGTAGTCCACACAGCCTATCTGGACCTTGCAAAGGCATTTGACACAATACCCCACTCGGGCATCATAGATAAGCTATCCAGCTTAAATATAAACCCCTATGTCACAAGATGGGTGGCAAACTGGCTCAAAGACAGCACCCACAGAGTGAGAGTTGCTGGAGCCATGTCAGACTCGAAACTGGTCACAAGTGGCATCCCACAGGGTTCTGTCCTGGGACCACTCTTGTTCGGTATATACTTTTCCGAGGTACAGGCAAACGTGGGAGGACTATGGCTCACCAAGTTCGCAGACGACTGCAAACTGGGCACCATAATCAACTCTCCAGCTGACACAAACATCCTTCAAAAAGGTCTCACAGAGACAGATAACTGGTGCCAGCCATGGTTTAAAGCTAAATGCCAAAAATGTATAGTCATACCCTTTGGCAAAACAATGTGCCCACAAATTACCACATAGGCGAAACCCATTAAGTACAGAGAAAGTTATTAGGGACCTGGGGACCCAAGTTGATAGCAATCTCTCCTTTGAAAACCACATTGCCAAAGTGGTTAGAAAGACCTTCTACATAGCCCACCTCATCACGAAGGGTTTCACATCTAGATCAAGAGAGGTAATCGTGCCCCTTTATTCATCCCTCATCAGGCCCATCATAGAATACAATGCCCCTTTTGGGATGTACCTTACCCGACACCTGCAGCAATTAGAAAGACCCCAAAAGTATCTCACCAAGAGGATCAAGGATCTCAAACAGATGCCATATGCTGCTCGGAAAAACTCCAGCTCTACTCAGTTGCATACCGCCTACTTCGAGGCGATCTATGCCTGACATACAAAGCTATATCAAATCCAGAATTAATGGACATGCTCCACCTCAGTAAATCTAAATCCCTTAGAGCCACAAGCTCAAGGGACTTGAACCTCAGCACAGAAATAAATAGAACTTGCTGGAGGGACAGGTTCATAACCCAGAGGCTCCCTTTGCTCTGGAATAGAATTCCAGTTCATGTGAGGCAGAGCACCTCACTGAATCTCTTCAAGAGGAATCTCGATAAGTGGATGAGGGATCGTAGGTTTGTCCCAGGGATTACTCCCATGTCACTATTAGACAGAGGCACAGTAAACTAAACCTTAAAAAGGGCACAGTATACTCAAATCAAGGGGTGGCGTAAGCCATACAGAATCGGGCTAGGCTTATAATTGCCCCAGGGCAGATAGCCTAGTATGTACCTATGAACCTAAAATCCTTTACTAATGCACTCTACGAGCACCTACAAGAATGCATGGATCGTGCTATCCCAAACAAAACCAAGACTCACTCCTCCAAGAAAAGGAAACCAGTCTGGTGGACCCCTTCCATAAACAAGCTATACAACAGAAGGAGGAAACTAGTACAGAAAAGAGTAAAATCCCAAGAAGGGAAGACATCCCTGATCAGTATCAGCAAGAAACGACGTTCCCTCATAAAATCATCCAAGGCTAGCTTCGAAAAAAAAATTGCCATGGACTCCAAAGATAACCACAAGGCATTCTTTAGCTATGTCAAGAATCTAAGTGGCAATTTTCAGATCTGTTTGGAGTTAGTGCAGAATGGCACAAAATACACTGAACCGACCAATATATCCAACATTCTGGCAGACAGGTTCAGTGCAAACTTCACCCTCCTCTCAACCCCAAAAGGACCCATAACTATACCAGAAGAATGTAGTGCCCCTGAAATCACAGACACTCAGGTTAAAACAGCCCTCTCCAAAGCCAAAAACACAGCATCAATGGGACTGGATGGTGTCCCATGCTGCATCCTACACGAGCTCAAAGATGAACTAACCCCTCACCTAAACACACTGTTCAAACTCAGCCTCTCCACAGGCTACGTGCCCATAGAGTGGCGCACAGCAGCCATTATTCTGCTCCACAAAGGTGGAGCCACAACGGACCCTGGGAGCTATCGCCCTATAAGCCTGACTAGCTTGGTCTGCAAAGCTATGGAGCACATTATCATGGGTCTCATTAACAGAGACATTGGGAACCTCCAAACACTGGTCCCTACCCAATTCAGCTTTGTTAAGGGCAGATCATGCCTCCTAAACCTGGCGGACTTCTTTGAGACAGTTACCAAGGCTATAGATGAGGGAAAGGTGGTCCACACAGCCTACCTAGACCTCGCAAAGGCCTTCGACACCATTCCCCACTCAGGTATTATAGATAAGCTCACCAGCTTGAACATAAGCCCCTTCGTCACGAGATGGGTGGCTAACTGGCTCACGGCCAGAACCCACATGGTAAGAGTTGCAGCAGCTAGGTCTGACTCTAAACCGGTTACAAGTGGCGTTCCCCAGGGCTCAGTCCTAGGACCCCTCCTGTTCGGCATATACTTCTCAGAGGTACAGGAAGCACAGGAGGACTAAGGCTGACCAAGTTCGCAGATGACTGCAAACTAGGGTCTATAATTGACTCTCCGGCTGACACAGGCATCCTCCAACAGGGTCTTACTGAGACAGATACCTGGTGTCAAAACCATGGCCTCAAGTTAAATGCCAAAAAGTGCATAGTCATCCCCTTTGGAAGAAACAAAGTACCCACAAACTACCACATAGGTGGTAGCCCTTAAATACAGAAGACGTAATAAGGGATTTGGAGACCCAAGTAGATAGTAACCTCTCCTTTGATAATCACATTGCCAAAGTGGTTAGAAAATACTTCTATGTGGCCCACCCAATCACAAAAGGGTTTGCATCCAGATCGAAAGAGGTCATTGGGCCCCTCTACACATCACTCATCAGACCCATCATATAGTATAATGCCCCATTTGGGATGCACCTTACAAGACACCTGCAACAACTGGAAAGACCACAGAAGTACCTCACCAAGAGGATCACTGGCCTGAAGCAAATGCCCTATGCAGCTCGACTGAAGAAACTCCAGCTGTACTCTGTTGCATATCGCCTACTCAGAGGTGATCTCTGCCTGACATACAAGGCCATGTCCAACCCAGAATTGATGGACATGCTCCACCTAAAGAAAACCATATCCCTTCGAGCCACACGCTCCAGGGATCTAAACCTCACCACAACAATAAATTGGACATGCTGAAGGGATAGATTCCTATCCCAGAGACTTCCCATGCTTTGGAACAAGATCCCAATCTACATTAGACAGAGCTCCTCACTAATCCTCTTCAAGAGAAACCTTGACGAGTGAATGGGAAACAGAAAGTTTACCTCGGGGATCACTTCAATGGCTCTGCTGGACAGAGGCACAGGGAACTAATCTAAGGGGGAGGTGAAAGCCAACACATTCCGGCTAGGCTTATAAATGCCTTCGGGCAGATAGCCTAGTACCTACCTATGAACCTATAAGATTCGACTATGATTGTGGTGTTATTTAGAGAGGAGACAGAGAAGGTGGATTTGAGGTGGTGGAGAGACTTGCGGAGGAAGAGAAGGAGTTTTGTTTTATTAGGGTTTAGTAGTAGTTGATTGGACATAAGCCAGTTTTCTACAGAGTGAAGAGATTCTTGAGTGAGGGTGAGTAGGTGAGGCAGATTGTCAGAAGTGGAGATGATGGCAGAGTCATCAGCATAATGTATTAGTGTGGAGTGTGGGCAGGATTGGTAGAGATTGCTCGTAAAGATATTGAATAATAGGAGTCCCAGGATGGAGCCTTGAGGGACACCAGTTTGAATGGGGAGAAATGGAGAAGTTGCAGAGAGCCATTTGACAGACTGTAGTCTATTAGACAGATAACTGGAGAACCAACTGAGAGAAGAGTTGGAAAGGTTGAGGTGAGCTAGTCTGGAGAGAAGAAGGTTGTGGGATGCAGTGTCAAAGGCTTTAGAGAGGTCGAGGAATAGGCATGAGACTAGTTTATTATTGTCAAGAGATGCAGCGATAGAGTGAGTGAAGGATATTACAGCAGTAGTTGTGCTGTGATAGGGACAGAATCCATGTTGTGTGGGGGTGAAGAGGTTTTCATGAATGAGATAATTAATAAGCTTTTTATGGGTGCACTTTTCAAGGATTTTAGAGAGGGTGATAGGATAGCAATAGGCCTGAAGTTAGAGGGGTCAGTGGAGTTTCCTCCTTTGTGTAAGGGAATAACAAAAGATTTCTTCCAGATGTTAAGGACAAGGATCAATTAATATGAATGGAGGCTGGGTAGGCAATGGAGGAGGCTGCTAGCTTAAGGTAGAGAGGTGGTAAATTATCGGCAGAAGGGAAGCAGAGGTTACATTTTATTGAGGGGTGATCTGATATATGAAGTGGGGATAGGTTTAATGGAGAAAGGCGCAGAAGAGGAGGGTGGGGGAGATGTCAGTGTCAGTATTTCGGTTTGCTTTTATCAGGTTCTGTATGGAGTCAATGAAAAAGGAGTTCAAAAGAGTAGCAATTTCAACAGGAGAGCTGCTAGGCGAGGGGTTTGGAGGAGATGGGTTTCCTGGGTGAAGGAGTTTGTTGACTGTATTCCAGAATTTTGGGGGATTACAGTGAGGGTTCTTTTGTGCATTTAGATAAAAAAAATTTTATCAGGGTTGATTTGCTTTTTAGTAAGGTCACAAAGTTCCCTATAGAGTTGGAGATTGGATGGAGGTTTAAGTTTGTGCTAGCTTTTCCTGGCACTGCCCATTCTATGCCTGAGGGAGTGTGCATCCTCACTTATCCAGGGGGCAAAGTTTGTTTTAACCCTTATTTTCCTGATGGGAGCCAAGGAGTTAAGAGTATCAAGGAAAATGTTATTAAATTTTTGAATGGCTTCTTTGAGGGGGAGGTGAGATAGGAAAGACCAGTTGATGGGAGAGAGAGTTTGATTAAATGTATTACGGTTGAAGTTAGATAGGTTACAACAGTCTCTATACATGGTAGATTCTAATGCTGGAGAGGAGTGATGCAAGACTGATGTAGGTAGGTGGTCACTAAGGGTGTCAGGGAGATAAGAGAGGTTATGATAGAGGCCAGGGTGGGAGGTAAGGACCCCATTGCTGGTTAATACGAGTGGAGGATGTAATGAGTTGGGAAATGCTGTATAAGTTAATGCTGGTATTAGAGGACAAAATATTCCAATCGATGTTAACGTCACCAAGTATGATGGTTTCGTATGAGATGGTTTGAGAGATCCAAGCAAGAATGTGTTCCAGGGTAGGGATGTTGTTGCCAGGAGGTATATAAATAAAGATATATATATATATATATATATATACATATATAGAGTAGCAATGGCAATTTTTTTTTCGATTGTTTAGATTACAGTTGACTATGAGTATTTCAGCTGGGTGAAAGCTAGGAAGAGAATATGGTAGGGGATAGAGGGAGAGATATTCTGAGTATACCATAGCAACACCTCCACCTTTTTTTCAAAGGTCTGTCTTGATGGAAGATATTAAAGCCAGGGGGTAAGATTTCACTATCAGGTATGCAAGGTATTAGCCATGTCTCAGAGATGGAGAGAATATCTGGGGTGTGTTGAGATATCCAGGAATGTAACTCACTGACTTTGCTTTGAATACTATGGATATTGACAGCAAAGATTTTGAGGTTTCCAGTAGTTGTGGTACTGTATGATTGGGGACTAGTCTCTAGGAGGGAGGATGTAAGAGGACTGAAGGGATGAGTGGAGTTGGTGCTGGGGCCCGGATTAGAGTGTATGCCTCCTGACAACAGCAGGTTAAACAGAATGGTTATGGGAATAGGTAAAAGAGGGTTGAGGTAAAAATATATGGCTTTATGTTTAGAGGGGAGGGTGTGTTGAGGAAATGGTTTCATCTTGTGAAGATAGCTAAAGTGGTGAGGGAAGATAGATGGTGAGATAGGGAATGAGTACATTGTTAGGGTATGGCAATGTGTAAGTGGAAGGGTAGGGCAAGGGTACAGGACAGGAAGGGAGTAGTGGTAGGATGTGGAGACAGTAGAGTAAACAATATCATAGACAGAATAATATGTACTACATTGTCAAAAATACGGTGTAGGGGATAAGGGTTAGCTCAAGTGTTAAACACTACTGAATGGGGATTGAGATGTTTATGGAAAGTAGAGCACTACTGAGATTTGTTAGGTATGAAGGTAAGTAGAGCAGGGTGGTTTGAGCAAGGTAGAGGGATGCAAAGCAGTAGGATTACAGATGGGATTTGATGGTTAATTAGTAAGTGATGGTGACTGGAGGAAATTCAAGCAGTGATGGAGGGGTTTGTGGGAGTGCCTAGAGTAGTAGAGAACAAATGTAATTGAAGAGGGGGTGGGTGGAAATGGGGGTAGGGTAGGGTAGCGGAGAGAGCCCGAGCGTAGCGAGGGCGAACGGAGCGGTAGAAACCATGAGGGAGACTGGGCAGGAGAAAAAGAAAAACAATTGGCTACTTTGTAGCCCACCAGGCTGCCTCTGAAAGAAGCAAGCCTGACCTATTCAACCAATTACTATAAGTAGGTTACTCTTAAATTACTTCTTGTAGTATGAAGTAATTTATTTTCCTCTCCCATTATTTATTGTTCTTACAGTAAATCAAATTATTGGAGAGATTATTTAGTTCCCTCTGTTTAAAATATTTTATGTTTAGTTTACAAACTAAGGTATAATTGTTGTTGAATACAGATTACTGATAAGGTCAATGGGGGGGGGGGGTGCGAGGTCTCTAGCATCTGACAAGTGAGCATGCCACCAACAATTGTGAGGTAAGTTAGATACATTTGGATATTAGTACAAAGTCAGTAAACTCAGTATAATAAATACACTGCAGGGTGGTCTTCTTTATTTAGGTGAGAAAAGGACAGATTTGCTACCACAGACCTGTGTTGTAGCAGAATAGTGCAGTTCAGGTTGGAAATGGACCCAAGAGAAGTACGCACGGCTCACTATGATGGAAACTGAGAGAGAACAGAGAGAGATTAATTGCCTATAGAAGGTGGTTAAGAAGAGTGAGGGGTAAAATTTACAGATGTCAGAAATACAAAAGGAAGGTTAGGGTGATAGGGTTAGTATTAGAAGAATGGCAAGTGTGTAACTGACTGATTAGTTGCAAAAAGGCAGTTGAGAAACAAGAACAATGTTACTGCTAAATTCCTTAATTAGGCACCTTGGTGAAGAATACAGAGATAACAAGCTTGCACTCGAGGTGGCTAATGAGCATATATAACAGCAGTTACAAGTACAAAATATCACAGTCTCAATATCCATATGCTACGCACTAAGGAACAGACTTTGGTGTAGTAACAATACAGAAAAACTCAATCGTAAAAGCTCACAGGCAAGCATCTTCACAAGCTTTATGCTTTGGTATCAGATAATTATGTGTTGCTAATATTTAAGTAACACATGCATTTATTATTACATTTATTATATGATTTTAATACTTTTATAAAACAGCAACTTTCTATTGATCTCTTGGATACTGACTGTGTTTACTACTTGTAAGGTGTGTGATAAACAATAACATGTGTTTATTATGTACTGTTCTTACCTTCTGTAAAACAGGTCACCTTTTATTAGAATCCATGTCTCCATGACAGCACAAAAACATTGATAAAAGTGAAGTTAGTTAAAAAATACACATATTTGTAGTCAGTCATCCTGTTTTATCTGAAAAAAGCAAACAGTGGCAAAACTGCAGTGTTAACAAAACAAATATAATGTTCCAACTGTCCTGCACAAAAGCAGTTGCCAGTTAGAAAACAACCAATTCTACTCAGTCCAGCTAACAATGAACAACAAACCTCAATAGAAAAGTAGCAAACACACTTTTTAGGCAGCAAGCTTCTGCACTAAGAATTAACGTCATCTCCCCTCAACCAGTTCTACCAGTCACATTCAATAGTTCTAATCTCACCAAAGGTAATCTGGATAATTCTACATACCATCATTAAGGTATTCAGCCAACTAAATATAATGAACTACAGGCATGAATATGATTGCAAAGGAAAAAGAAAAAATGCTCTTCTGTCCTGACATTTTGAACTGTATTTTGATGTGTTCCACACATGCAATGATGCCAGGGATGAAGACCTCTGTCTGCCCTGCAGCCATAAAAATGAAGACAGCAGATGGATCTACTCCTCTGTCAATAAATCAGAACAGCTTAAGAATAGGATGCCAAAAAAGGCTTCCAAAAAAATTAAAAATAAAAAAGACACATGTAATTCAACAAGCAGTCCTTCATATAACTGTCAATTTTCTTTCACCACATTCTGATCCCAAGCTCAGAATATCAGCCAGTGACAGCATAAACAAAACTCCTGCAAAGGATGTCTGATCAACATTCCTTCAAAACTTAAGCAGGGGGTCAGTGAAATATTATGAACCAGAATTGAATGCACAGTAATTAAGTTCATAATATGTGTCCTATATTTTTGCTTTAATTTTTCTAAATACTTAGGATTTTACAAACCTTGATGGGAACAGGCCCCATTCCTAAGTCAGGGCACAATTAAAGTTCATGATTTCATGAATTCAGTTTTGCTTAAGTCTTTGACATTTGATATGAGTGTTCCTCTAAGCACCAACAATGTACCCAGAATTCTCTCTTTTTGTAGTTCATAACGGGTTACTTTTATTGGTAGCATACTTAGACATGTTTGAGTATTATTTTTTGTTAGCTCAGTTGCTCTTATTACAACTGGAACTGTGTATCCATATTCCGCATTGTTCTAGTTTCTGCTTGCAAGTCCTGACATTTTACAAATTTATGTCTTTCAGTTCATTAGACACCATAGTCACCGGGTGCAGCAATTTCAATAATCCGAGCTATTTGTCTTTTTTTCTTGAACTGCAATATCTGGCCTGTTTGCTTCTACCTTCTTAACTGCTGGTATGGGGTGATCCCACATAAACATTACTTCATCATTTTCAACAGTCCTTTGAGGTTCATGTTTCCAAAGTTTCTCAGCTGCCTCTATGTTGTAATGTTTACAAAGTCTCCAGTGTAACAACCTTGCCACATTGTTATGTCTTTCAGAATACAAACTTTCAGACATGAGTGTGGGTGTATCACACCCTGCAAGAAGATGTGTAATTGTTTCTAGTTCTGTACCTACATTTGTCTGCATCCCCTACCTTTTCTATGGATTTTATACACCATCTAGTATGTAATCCACTATCTTGGGCTGCCACAATTAACCTTTCATCTGTTGGTTTCAATTCACCCTCGGTCTAAGACATTTGCATTGCAACTCCTGGACAACATGTGGCTGTGCCAGCAGATCTCTATACTGCTTGTTATAATTGTGATCTTTCCATTTGCTTTCTTTTTTTCTGATCCCATTCATGGTTTTCTTTCTTTTGTTTTTTTGACTTCCTGCTGCCACCTGTTTTTTATTCATGTTGGGTTGAATTAACATGCCTGCTTTTTTCCTAAAGCCTTCTGCTAACCTAAGCAACTTTCAATATGTTTGGATCTGATGATGTCAATAAATATGTATGCAATCCCACAATCACTGACCTGTATTTATAGTCGATTTCAAGAAGACTCATGCGTCCTTCAGACCTAGGGATATATAATTTTGGCAAACACTGGTTCTTACATATCATTTGATGGGCATGGAACAATTTTCTTGTTTTACTTTCAAGCTTATCCATTTCCTTTTGTGGACAATCAATTGCCTCAAAGCTATATGTTAAAATAGAAAGTGCAAGTTGATTTATAGCTTGAACTTTATCCCTAGATGTCGAAGCAGTTTTCAGTATTAATTTTTGTCTTCTAAAATATTCCTTATGGAGCTTTGTTCTCATTTTTTCATGATATCTCACTGCCCCCCTTCATCTATTCCAAGATACTTGTACACTCCTTGTTCCACACCTTTTATATTTCATTCCACCCCACCCCAAGTTTTATATTTTCTCTAGTATTCAGTTTTCCTCTTTCAAATGTTGTTTCTGGTTTACCTCCATAATGTCGATGGCCACAACAGAGAACCCACTTCCTTGAAATGTGCCTTCACAAAACCTCGAACTCCGATACTCCAAACTGCAAAACCTTGCCCCCTTTTTGGTCCATGTTAGCACTTGTTTGTAGGTGTGGTGCAGTTGGAAATTTTGACTTTCAATGTTTTGTTGTCTTTTTGAGGTTTCTGAGGTATGGGTTTCGTGGAAATGGTTCAGCATTATCCACATCTGCAGTTGTGGCCATCAACATTATGAAGGTAAACTATTGTTTTTGCACACATGTTAACACCGAACGACATTCCTATGTCATCTGAAAGGCTTTAGCAACCTATAGTTGCTTACTCAGGTGGTCATCTGATGGACTATACAGTATTAAATCATCCACAAAAAGTAGATGAGATATAATTTCACATGATGATTTTCTTGAAGTCAGACTGAATCCAGGACCTAAACAGTTTAATGGATTGATAGCAAAACAAAACAGTACTCACCATGAAATATTCCACACTGGACCTACACCCTTGATAGCAGTTTGTCCTTTTTTGTTTTTCAACTACAAAGTGGTTTGCCATTTCTTCATATTAAGTGCAATAAAATTTATTAATGTGTGATTTATCTTGTATACCTGTATGAATTCTTTAATCCAGGAGTGAAGAATACAATCAAATGCTTTTTTTTGTACCCTTGCCTTGCCATACTGAGATTCCTGTTTTTTTACAGGTCTCCATTATGGCTTTAACAAATGATGATCATTTGTTCCATATAAATTTCTTGTATTCCTCTTATGTTCCATGACCATGACTAATTTTTTTATCTAAATGACTGTATACTCTAACTGCATCAATTTACTTATATAACTTGTTAGTTGTTGGTCAATAGTTCTTAGGGTGATCTGCAGGCTCACGTTTAAGAATGAGTATGGTTTCCCCCTTGTTAGCCAGTCTGCTGTCATTTCAGGGTGCACACAGAAGTAGTTTTTACTCAAGACTAAATGATAGTGCAAATATGTCAATTCCTTTAACCAAAAGTTAGGTACAGCATTTGGACTTCATGTTTTCCATTTGGGAGTCTTTCTTAACTTTATCTCTGTCTCAGTAGGAGTTACTTCATTCCAATCCATGTCTTCTATATCAGTCTCATAATTGTTCTTTTATTTATTTTATCCACTCAGCCTTCTTATTGTGCTCAACTGGGTATTCACAGATATTTCTCCAGGATGCATTAACTTCCTCTACTCTTGGTGGTATCTCACTTATTGCTGTTTTCCTTCCTAGCTCACTGTAGAATTTCTTTGGATCATCCTGAAACTATTTTGTATCCTTTCTTTATGTTTCTCGGTGTATCTTCTAAATTTATCAGCCTGTGCAGGGATTTTTAATTTATTGTTAGTGGTAGTATACATCAAATCCTGATCTGTTTTGATGTTATATTTCTGTTTTAACTCATCCACTTTTGTAATACTTTTTTAGACTGATTACCTTTTCTATATACTTCCAATAATGATACTTGTTCTCTTAACTGTTTCTCAAATGTTTCTACTTGGTGATCTATTTGCCCCTTTATTGTCTTTCACTAACTTCTGCTTTCTTGGTAATACCTTGTCTGTTATTAGTTTGACTACACAATAATGTATTCTGTTAATTTCTGTTATATCAAGCAGACCTCTCTTTACAGATCCAGTTAGTTTATTAATTTGGCTTACAGTAGAGAGTCGATTATACGAATAAATTGGGACCTAGGGTAGTTTCAATAATCAAACATATAACAGAACCGGACAAAAACTTCTAAAATCTTGCTTTCTCTGCACACAGGGAATATACTTTTCAACCATTCAGTGATTCTAGTGGACAACAAAGAATATTTTCACACACGAGCAGGATACAAGCTCAAAAAACATGCACAAGCAAATAAGTATAACATTTACATATTCAGACTTTACGATTTTTTTCCTACCCGAAAACTTTGGAAGGCTGCGTTCAGATAATTGACGTTTCAAATAATCGACTCTGCTGTATTAATTTTTAGCAATCCATGTCTTATTCACTTTTATTAGCCTCTGTCTCATATATATTATATTTATCTATTTCTATCAAATCCAGCAGGTCTTCTCCTAAATTATTTTATTCCTGACTGAGAGCTTCTTCTACTGTCTGTGTTTCTTGCTCTTTCTGCCTCTGTGTGGAAATATCTTGACTTTGAAATGACTGTGACATTTTGTTTTGTGAAACATCTTTTCTGCTTTCAACATTTAATTAAATTCAAGAGTCATTTTCTCTACAGCTGCACTGCTTCTATTTCCTCTGTCCCTTCTTCAAGCTGCACCTGTTTTAATAAACCATCATTCTGAATTGACCTTTGCATCTGGGATTCCCATTCAAATTCTTCACGTTGTAACTGATCTTTCACTTCATTTTCAATGTCCTGTATTTCTGTATCAAACTGCTTACTTGGCACTGTAATAGACTTCTGTGCTACTATTCTCTTTGTTGTAACATTTACCATGTCTGGGTGCCTTTGTCTATATGTATTTTCCAAATATTTTTGACTTTGCTTTATGACTCTTAGTTAACATTGATTTTTTTTCCTCATATAAACTGCACCATATTAGGTCTCACTACTTCTCTTGGGTCCATTCCTCTCTCTTTTTAATGTTGCAAATACCTGTGGACCTTTTTATTCCTCTCTAAATACTTCATTTTTTTGCTTCCCTTTCCAATTCACTCAATGTTTTCTTGTCTACATATTGCTTTGTTTTTATTCAGTCAATTAATGACCTTAAATTGGCATCTGTAATGTTTGCCATTTTTCTACTTCAATGAATTTTTCACTTCTGTATTTTTCCCTTGTTCTTACAGTTTAATCCTTTTTCATGAACCCTGGGACAGCTGCATAGAAGAAATAAAACATTTCTTTTTTTTTTTGCTCTCAATTACCAATTTCTCTGTTTCCAGGCATCTTGTCTGGCTGGTCAATTTTTTACCTTTTTGCGGACTACTGTTTTTATTGCCACAGTGGGGCCCGTCAGATTATCTGTTGGATCAGGGCCTACCACAGCAGCAAGATCTCTTTGGGGGACTTTGCACAAGTTTTTCTACCAGCCCTGGTGCCTTTACCAGGGCTCAGCACTTTTGTATCCCAGGATCAGTGCACCCGGCTCCTGCTTTTTTCGTTATTTTTTCCAAGACATATAAGGCAGTCTACATATATATATATATATATATATATATATATATATATATATATATATATATATATACACACACACACACACACACACACACACACACACACACACACACACACACACGCCACACACTAAACATATATGTATCAGTTTTGCCTTGGTGAGACTTGAGGATGATTTCAGTTGAAAACAAAACCTCCATTTCCTTTTCTTTATTGTGCTAAATTCATCTCTTCATCCAGCCCCATATGGTTAGGTCATGCATATGTTTTCACATGCAGGAAATGAGATCAAGTAATGATTTTGGGAAATATTAGTGATTTTTTTATGTTCCAAACTGAGTGTATGCAGCCTCTATATCTTCATGAAGCATGTCTGGTTATTGTTAACTTTATTTATTTATTTAATTTTGTTTAGTACATAGTTCCAACAACGTCCACAGCTATTCTTTAGGGGGAAGTTAGTAATATACTAATGGGGTGAAAGTTAGGTAAATATCTGGGGTATTGTGTCCATTTACTAGTAAGGGCCATATGAGGTGGCATTAAGACTGGAGCAAGGAGAAGAACAGGAGGAGAAGCTCTTACAGTCCACATTAGAATATCCAGAAATTCCATATGTACCCTTCACTACTTACAAAATACTTAGAATGACAAAGGTAGGTACAGTTGGTGACAATCTAACTATATCCAGAAGGCGTTTGCACATGATTATGAAAGAGGAGGAAGATGAAAGGAAAGTATTAATTATGGCCAAAACACTAATAGTCACTCAGAAAAAGACAAAAGTACAAGATAAACTTGCAAGTTATAATCCAAAATCTTCAGGGTGAGAGATCAAACCAATAGAAAGATGTACAGAATATAAACTAGAGAGGTATAGCAACAGATTACAGAAATAGCACCAAATTGATGCTACTGCATATATGTTGGGAGTGCAACTGGAATTCACATCAGAAACTGCTTTTACAAATCTAGGTAGGACATGAATGCCAGATGGAAGAGAGTTGCCAATTCCAAATCACAAGTGAAACAAGAAAGCAGTTGCAATAGGAGAAAGCCTTTCTTTTTTTAACACCTTTATTAAATTAGCACTTAAGGCACAGACACAGCTACACTGATAGAAAATGAAAACAAACCATAGTAATATTTTTTTAATTTACTTGCATTATATATTACTTATATATTTACTTTCTTTATAACAAATCTCATTTAGTCCAACATTTCATAAATTGTCAATTCCTGCCTTCCCTTAAACCTCACTCCTCCTCCTGAACATTAGTTTGCATGAATAGTTCCCACATATTGCATTTATTTCTATGTAATTTGCTCATTCCCTTTTCTACAGATATCATTTCCAGTTCTGTTATCTCTTTTACAGTATTCAATACTTCAAATAAAGCTGGTTTCAATTTTGATTTCTGTTTTCTAGTAATTACATTTTTTGGCAGCCATTATAATAAGGCCTTACCTTTGTCTAGGGAATTCACCTCCTGTGTCCCACCACAACACCTGAAAGGCCAAGTAGCGCAGTGGTGAAGGTGTATGCCTTTCACTCACAAGGTGCAAGGTTTGAGACTCACCACTGGAAAGAGCTTTACAGATTGAAAATGTATATTTTGGATGGCACAGTGGTGTAGCAGTAGCAATGTCGCCTCACAGCAACACTGATAGAAAATGAAAACAAACCATTTATATTCTCCGCTGGGGTTCCTTCTGTGTGGAGTCTGCATGTCCTCCCTGCATTCGTGTGAGTTTCCTCCGGGTTCCTCCCATATTACAAAGACATGCATCTGGAACATTTCTCCCCAGGCCTCCCCTGAAAATTGGCTTCATTCCAAGCCGGACTTTCCCAGTTAACAAATGTTAAATAAATAAAAGAATCATTTGCTTAGTTACATCCATTTGATCCTTGAATATTTCTGACAGGGAAGGGAATTTTTAAAAAAATCTGCCAGATGAGACACTATTTGATTCACGGTGCTATAATTTTACTGTGCTTAAAATCATCTTTATATCCAGTAATTTTATTAGCATTTATTGTAACCAGACATCAATGCCCTCGTACCTTTATTCTAACTTGCTGAATCATTAACTTGCTGAATCATTGTCACTGCCCTTGTAACATTTAACTTCCTTGGGCCCTATTTCCTGCTCCTATTTAGCCTGCACAGTTAGTTGTCCTTACCCCTTGCTTATTATATACTAACCCAAATGTGACCTTTTGAATTAATGTTGCATGCAGTCCTGCTATCTGTTCCTCAAGAATTCTCGGTCTGTTTTAGTTCCTTCTCAGCCTGCTTGCACTTGGCACCTTAAGAAAGTGAAGAAGCTGACTCATGCTTACCAATAATCCTTTAATTTTAGATAACACAGAAATAATTTTTGAGTAAAGCAAATATTTATTCAAACTGGAGGATGGCTTGTCACTAGCTACTACATCAATAAGCATCTTACCTGCACCATACAGAACTCCAAACATGCACCCACATATACAGAGGTCATTAAGAAATCTGTACAAAACCCTCATAGGAACCCCAAAAACAAACCTCAGCCTCCTATACACACTAACAGACTCACACTTGCATCCACATCCATCTCCACAACTAGTCACCAGTGTTGCAAACCTACACTCAAAGTATAAAAGCCCGCAGTCACCCATAGTAAAACCCAATTAATCAGAGACTCTATAGTTAATCACAAATATTTCACCCTCATCAGGCTGGACAAGATGTTAAAATATTGGATGTGACTAGAGTCTTTAGGTCACTCCATTGTAAATACAAATACAAAGTTGCACTCACCAGTGTGAAGGTTTATTTATTTATTTAATTTTTGTGTACCAGGATTTAGTCCAAGTGGGATTGATCATATTTTCCATGGAGGTCCAGGGAGGAAAGCTCCACAGTTATAACAGATATATGTACAGAGAACATTACAAAATACATACATAAACAGTAAAGTTTTTCATTGTTGACGGAGAATGAAGCTGTGCAGTTGTAGAAATGGACATTTTTCATGACAGTATATTAGTTTGTGAGCTACAGTGAGCTGTGAGTAGTTAAGGTAATGTGGAAATTCAAGCCAATTAAGATTTTCTCGGGGTATGCAAGTCTTTTTTTTTGGGGGGGGGGTTGTATTTGCAGCAAATCTGGCAATTTTATTGCAAGCCATTTCAAGTTTGCTTTTTAGTGTGGAGCTTAGCTTAGTAAAAAATAGGTGATCTATAAAGCAGGGTTAGAAGTAGGTATGTTTTTGCTATTGCTTCAGTCTATTGGTCAGTAAGAAAAAAATCTTACTCTATAGAGAGCCAAGTTTCCATTTTTTTTTGGATGACTTGGAGGAGGTGGTGATCATATCTGAGAAGATCACAGATTAATATTCTGAGGCATTTGGTCTCAGAAACACATTTTTTTTGTGCTATTAGATGATACAATGTGGAATAAATGTTTTTATTCTAGGTAACTTTTAGGAGTAAATAAAATTATGTTTGTCTTTTTTGGGTTTCCCAGTAGACCTGATTTGTTTAGCCAGGGATTCGGTGGATAGGAAGGCTTGGTGGGTAATGTTTTGCAGGGAAGATCTGCATATTGTACTATGTTTGATTGTTTGGAGGCAGAGTGTAGATCATTAATAAAGATATTAAACAGAAGGAGTCCTAAAATAAATTCCTAGGGAATGCCAACTGAGACTGGAAGAAAACTGGAATAGTCTTGGTGCCATTTAACAGCATGTTGCCTATTAGACAGACAGCTGTGAAACCAAGTTAAGGTTTGTGCAATGAGACGTAGAGAAGAAAGTTTATGATGGTATTTTTGTTTTGTCACTGTATCAAATAATTTTGATAGGTCAAGGAAGATGGTTGAGAGTAGTTTGCCACTGTTTCTGAGTTCAGTGATAGTGTTGATAAAGCTGAGGACAGCAAATGCAGTACTACAATTAGGTTGGAAGCTGTGTTGAGAGGAAGAAAGGAGGTTCTGGTGAGTTTTCAGTATTCTTCCCTCTGGGAGATGCAGAGATTCAAGACAGAGCTCTCTATTCACATCTCTGAGGCAGTTAAAATGCTAGTCTTAAGCAACTTTCTGCCATTAACAAGAATGATGCCATAGTAGAAGGACAATATAACTGGCTTTAACAATTGACTAAATAGCTGGTGTCATTGTATCAAATCCATTGAGGGTCAGGATGATGGACAGTTAAAAGGTCAACCTGCTTTGTCAGAGATGAACTGCAGCATGCCCCCCCCCCTTTCTTTTAAGACAAAATTCCTCTTCTATAGATACCAGCACAGTAAATTCCACTTTGGCTTTCATCAAGATGGCACTGCTTAGTACTTGTTGTTGTGTTGTTGTTGTGTCTTTCGGCTTTTCCCGGTTAGGGGTCACCACAGCGGAACTCCGGTTCGCTAATGATTGGCAGTAGAGTTTTATGTGCTAGTTGCCAGCTCTGACGCACAACCTTCAACGAAGGTATGCCCATTCACGCATGTCTCCACACAGAAGACGCTCTAGCTGAGAATCGAACAGGACAATGTCTATCTGTGAGGCAACAAAGCTACCGCAGCACTACCACCGCAGTCATGGCACTGCTTAGTACAAGGAGTTTAAATAAGAAAATGCCCAAACTTGAGGCCTTCCTGACCCTTGAGCATATCCCTTATCTGCATCATTTCTGACACTTAGTTATAATGTCATTATAACATTTTCATGATACCTGGATTTGGTGCTTGTCTGTGACACGTCACACTACCTTTTCCTTAAGAAAAAATGGATGACACATACAATCAGGCTAGAATTTCTACTTCATGCCTTAAATTACACTTTTGAGAATATAATTTACTGAACACACATGCTGCTATGTCCCACGCCTGGACCTGTAGTCTTGGAAAAATGTAACCCACTCAGGTAGCATTTGGTTAATTGAGAACACCCTCAGCTTATTACAAAGTAACTCCACCAACCCTCTAAAACTAAATAATACCCTTGCCAAAAACTCAGGTCTTTCATATATCAGTCCAGTCTTTTATGCCTGAGTTATCTAACATTTGCTCCCACTATTACTAATTTTTCCTGAAGCTTTTGTAAGAAAAAAAGAAAACTTCACCTGGGTTTTTTCTTCCAAGCCCTGCTCTGTGGATGCCAACAGTCCATGAACACCTCAGGGATCTCTCTAAACTTCCTGCTACTGCATCTATCACACACTAAATATTGACTGTCTCCCTTCTCCAAAATCATTTTCCCCCTTGACTACTGTCTTTCTACAAAGCTGTTTGGTCAGTTTTACCCACCGAAAATATTTTATTCCCTGCAATTCAAGGGAAAAAAAATTCTCATTTGAGCTGCCTTCTAATAACTCTGAAAACCCGGGACTTTGAAATGTACTCCAGCTCCTAGGCAAGATTTGTTTATCCCATGATACTCTACCCTGGTAGCTAATACTCTTAGCTTTGTAAAAAAAACTCTCAAAATGGAATATAGGCCAGAGGCTGATAAACATATAGGACCTGTCGAAGAGTCACCATTTGATTGGTGATAATGTGATGAGCAATGTCCACTTCCAACATTCACCATCCCTGGAATAGATGTGCACACTTATCTAGCACTGCTTTACACAATACCTGTTCCATTTATTGCACTTTATTTGCCAATGGGTCATTTAAAATTTTCAGTAACTCCCAACTTGTTTGCTAAAGAATTTTGGAGGAAGCCAAGAATTTCCAAGATGGCTACACACTGATCAACAGCTTAATTTCAACTCTTCTAGTGTGAACAACGAAATTGGGAGATAAGGGCCAGTAACGCTTGTCAGTTTTAGTAAATTTAGTTACTAGCAAGTAAGTACACTGCCTGGATGCCAGCCATGAAGAAACTTAAGACAGCCTGAAAGGAAAATCAACTAGAAAAGGTAAAGATAAAACATTGGCTGGGAAGAATCCTGCAGATGTTCAGGAAAAAGCTGTTCAAGCTCCAGCTTTGGTGCAAGACATGGCTTCCAGTAATTTAGAGGAATAAGTAAATCAAAGATGTTGAGAGATGATTAAAATAAACAAAACACTGAAGGACTATATCAATTCAAGTAACAAATGGCTGGAAAATGTAAGAAGCTTTAAACAGCTATTCAGATGAACTGACAAAAATGCAAAAATCAGAGGTCGAAATGAAGAAAAGATTGCCGGAGTATGAGACTGCTCAAAAAGAGTTGTTTCAAAAAATGGCAGCATACGATGACAGAGCACACAGGGAAACCCTGAGATTTTCTGCTGTACCAGAGAAACCGGAAGGCACAGACTGTATTAATTGTATGAAAGCACAAATAAGCAATTGGACTGGGATTCCAGAGCAGGATTTGTTAATTGAATGGACACATCATGTTGTAAACTCCAAACCTGGCCATAGGAAAGCAGACAAAACCCGTATTAGAAAAGAGCAATCATACCAACAGAAAGTGTATCTCCTGACAAAACTGCAGCAGAAGGGTAAAGTATTAAAAACTGACAGTAGAGTGTTTTTGGAAAATGACTATTTACTATATACCAGGCAGAAGAGAAGCAAATGTATCCCAGAAATCAATGAATATGAGAGGCAGTTTTGAGATTCAAGCTACTGTGTTCAGCTGTCTTCAGAATATCTATTCCTGGAGGATCAAAATCAGTTTTTGATGCAGAACTGGCTAAGGAGGAAATACAAATGTTTATCCAATGAAAAGTGAGCCATCAGACAAAATAGGTCTCTGCTTCTCATTCTTCTGATGAGACTTTTCTAGTGAAACCTTGTCCAATATTCAAAGAAAAATGCTTGAATCAGAAAAAAAATACAGGAGTATAAAATAAGAATTGGAAGTACCTTAGGTTTGAACCACAGTATGGGCTTGGGAGATGAAGATGAACAGGAAGAAGACCTACAACAACCTATTGCCTATTGGTGTACAGTACATAGTCATTTTCAACAAATATTCTACTGTCCCCAGTTTTTAATACTTTGTCCTACTATACTGCAATTAGTGAAGCAATGAGAGATTATAAAGCATCAGTTGCACTTGCAAAATATAGCTTTACAAGAAAAAGTGGAAAGATCAAACTTGTGTTGACTTTGTTAAACTTGTGGGGGACTAAAAAGCATATGCCCCACTTCCCAACAGGACACTAAGGGGTAGTAGGGGGAAAAAATAACTGCAAATAAAATAGTTTTTGTTCTTAACAATATCTGTATAAAACATTTCAAAATATAAACTGCATGTTCTACAGTAAAGCATTTTATCTATGTGATAAAGATACTGATGTAAACAAGTACCTTTTTTTCTTCATTTTACTTAAAGAAATGTAGGCATTACAATGTACAAAGGGAAGAAAGGCTGGACAAAATCATGTTTAAGTTTACAGACTGCAATCTTGGGTCATTGAGGTGTGGCATGAGGCGCAAAAGTGCACAGGTTATAATAAATGTAAAGCGGATATGTTTTCTCTTATGTTTGCATATGTGAATGTCTGGTGTAAGGCACTTGACTGAATCTAATAGGTTTTTAATGTAAGAAAGTAAACAGGAGAACACTGAATGCAATGGCAATTTTTCCCTTAACAAATAAAAGTTCAGCATGAGTTGAGAAGTCTTCAGCTGAGGAATACCATACATTTTGTTCTCATGTTTCCATGAAGACAAGCTTACTTCAGGGACATGCAATCAAAGCACTTTTTAAGGTTAAAAGTAAATGTTTTCTGAAACCATACAAGTTGTTTTTCACATCTGGGAGAGTAATAAAGATAAGACAAGAACAGCAGCAATTTGTAGGAGCACAGACTGCAATAGGAGTCTTAGCATGAATAACCTTAATTTTAGGTAAGGCAATGCCTGCCTGTGCAGTTGTCAATTTGGGACAATTGTTTCTACCAGGAAGGTTTAACTTCATTATCTGAAGAAGTACATACTTTTGTGTGCTTGTTTTATTTAACATGTTTTATGGTGCATTTGTTTTTTTTTGTTGTTTTAGGGTTTTCATTAAAATAAAAAGTTTTGTAAAATATGACATAGATTCAAATGAAGATGACAAGAAACAACTGTATGCAATATAAACATGCCAAACATTAGTGTGTGCATGTGACATAAAATTTGGAAACAGGTATTTAAAAAAAGATGTTACATACAACAGGTGGGAATAATAACTTCTTATCATAATGACTACGCTAGCCATACTATTTTGGAATATGAATGGCCACACAGGTATAGACAAAAGGAAAGAGTATTGATTTATATTTAGAAAAACAAAGTGCAAATAACAATGTTAAAGGTGAGACATTTCAGAAGAAGTGAGCATTTGAATTTGATAAAGAAAGGATTTCAGGATGGAGATTTAGCAGAATATCAGGGGCAAAGGAAATGGAAGAATTTATACTAACTGACAGAGGAGCTCCAACAGTAATAGAAGAGGGGAAAAAAGATAATAATGGTAAATTCATGGTAGCAAGGGGTTACTGGCAAGGGAGGAGGATTATGTTGGTATGTACTTATATTCCACCTAAAACTGCTATTATGGAATCTAAGAAAATGTAGGCAGCGGGGAATATTACTTACAGGTGGGCACTGGAATTTGATTTGCAACACTGAGGATGTAGAAGGTAAATATAACAACAGGGTAAACATCTAAAGACATTTATGAAAAAATTTAGTATGGAACATGTGAATTCAGTAGCAGGAACTTGGGGAACATTTATTCACAAAGGTACAATAACTGGGTAGACTAGTCGGAAATTATGTTTCACAGGAACATGAACATTTAATGGAAAATGTCACCACACATCCAATAACTATTTCTGATCATGTGGTTATAACAACTAAGATAAAAATGCAGGGTGATGAATCAAAAATGAGACAGTGGCACTTCCCCACCTACCTGTTAAAAAAGAGATAAATTTAAGGAATGGGTAGTAGAAATTATTCAAGCGTTATTAAGGAAGCATTATAACTAATAAGTGGGATAAAATGAAATCCATCTGTCTACAACCACTTTTTATGAAAGTGGGGTTTATAAACCAGGTAAAAATAAAAGAAAAATAGATATGGTTAAGAAGTAACAAAAATTATTTAGAGAGATCGACAAAGGTTAAAGTAATGCTACAGGGTAAGGGGACTCTCTCAGAAAAAGGACAGGTGTACAGTGCTAAAGAGAAAATAAGGGAGTATCTGAATGATATGCACAAGTTTAGAAAGACTGCTGTTGAGCAACTGTTTTTTTTTTTTGATATTACTCCCGAGCACAAATACTTTAAACATAATGAATATTTAATAGTAATTCCTGAGCACAAATACTTTCAACACAATGAATATTTGATAGTAACTCTCAAGCACAAATACTTTCAACACAATGACTTAGGCAAAAGAAATTAGAAAGGGTTGCTGCCAAACTTAGACCCTGCAACAACAAAAAAAAATAACATAACCAGAGATCTTGTAGCGGTATTAGAGGTATTTCAGAAATGTTCTGAGCATTTATATAAAGCAGAGAAATGTGGAAATTAAAAAATAGTACAAATGGAAATATTTATGGAAGACTTAAGTATGCCAAGGTTAGAAGTAGATGGAGTGTAACAGTTAAGACAGAAGAAGTTGAGATAAAAATGGTTACATACAATTAATCTGCAGAGAAGTAGATGGCATTCCTTTGGAAGTGTGCATCAAGGAGGGAAGAAAGTGACAAAGATATGGAAGACTTTGTTTAACAGTATTTTAAAAGGAGGGGAAGCACCAACATACTGGAAAAAAAGCTGAGGTGGCTGTTATACCTAAAGATGGTAAAGACCCATCAGACCTAGCTTCACATATGCTCATTTCAGTTCTAAACTGCCCCAACCCCATGTGCAAAAATGAGACAGATAGGTTGTGGATAGATGGATTATAAAGTGTTTATGTCTATAATAAGTAAAAAGAATGGCAAATGTGTTCCCATAATTGATAGATATGAATCAGTGTGGTTTTGTAGAGGGGAGGCAAACATTTGACAACATTAATAGAACAATGGGGACTTCCAAGATAACTGCAGATTAAGTAACAGCTTATTTCTACCTCTTCCAGAGTGAAAACAAAAACTTAGCAGAGAAGGCCAGCAGACTTGTGTTTATGGGTAAATTTCAGGCTAGTATGTGCACTGCCTGGATGCCAGTAAAGAAATACAGAAGACCTGGAAAAAATCAGCTACACAAAGTGAGAAAGAAACACTGACTTGGGAAAGTTCTGCAGCTGTTCAGCAAAAAGCAATGCAACCTTCAGACATGGCTTCTAATAACCTACAGGAAGATATAAGACAACTGCATACAGACCTGGTTAAAGTAAACAAAACACTGATGGAATATAGCAACACAAACAACAAAAGGTGGAACAAATGGAAGAAGCTTTAAACAGATATTCAGATGAGATTATAAAGCTGCAAAAATCAGAGGTCAAAATGAAGAAAAAGCTGGCTGAATATGAGACTGCTCAGGAAGAAATGTTTAAAAAAAATAGAATTAGAGGACAGAGCACACAGGGAAAACCTGATATTTTCAGTTATACCACAGAAACTCAAAGGAACAGACTGCATTAATTTTATGAAAGCACAAATCAGAAATTGGACAGGTATTCCACAGCAGGAGTTGTTAGCTGAATGGGCACAGAGTGTGTATAAAGGACAAAGTACAAAAAGCGTAAGACAGCAGAGTGTCTGTGGAAAATGATTACTCACTGTACACCAGACAGAAGAGGAACAAATGTATTCCACTATTCATGGAATGTGGAGATGAAGGTGTGAGATTCAAACTGCTGTACCTAGCTATCTTCAAGGTATTATTCCCTGAAGGGACAAAATCATTTTTTGATGAAGTACATGTTAAGCAGGATGTGAAACAGAAAGAGATTATGCTTCTTCTGGTAATAAATACCTGTGAAACCTTCTCAATTTTTTCAATGGAAAATGTTGGAGAGAAGGAAGGGAGCACAAGAGTGGACTAGAAGAATCAAGAGTATGTTGGAAATGAAGCAGAGACAGGATTTAAGAGATGAAGAGTAATAAAACCAGTAACTTAATAGGGATTACAATGCAAGAATTATATCTGTGAAATGTGACAGAACAAGAAAATGTGCAAATATTGGACTTTTTCAGAATTTGTTAAACTTGTGGGGGGACTCTAAAGCATACGACATGCCTCATGTCATTAATTTTCAGAAAAGTGATTCGAGGAGAGGAAGAGGATGGAGAATGTTAACTGTAAGTAAAGATTTTTTTCTTAAATAGTAACAATTTTGTGGCATGTGGTTTTCTTTACATACTATAAAGCTTTTAGGTGCTGCTGCTTTTTTTCTCCCTTCTTCTCTCTTTCTTCTTGTTCATTTTTAAGAAATGTAGGCACTGTAATATATATAAAATAAGCCTTGTTAAAAGCCATGTTAAAAGAAAAAATGTGTTTTTTCTCATTTTTGCATAGGGGGAATTACTGGATTAAAGACCTTAGACCGATTTAGTAACAAGTTTAAAGAGAGAGCAAGTAAATGAAAAAGAACACTGAATATTATGAGGCTTTTTTCTAGCAAATACATGTATGCTCAATAACAATTCTCCAGCTGGTCTTCCTGTTTCCATGGAAACAATCTGATAAAGATAAACTGGCTGCCTGGTTCTCATGTCTCCATGAAGACAATCTGATAAAGAGAAACGGTCTACAGTCTAGTGGAGAGTGACTGGCTGGGAAAAAAAGAGAAATTAGCTAAAAAGTACAGTTTTGTACCTACCATAAATGTAGATGTTCGAAGATCCCCATTGCTGCAGTCCTTACACTAGGGTAGTCCGCTGTCCTCGACTGACATCAGGATGTCAGGGTACAAATCTTTTCTTGTCCCAGATGTCAGAAGACCCTAACAAGAAAGGTCAAAACCCAAAGACAACAAACAACCAATCAACCACCCTAGCACTAATAATATGTACAATATATACAATATACACAATATTTACAATCCAACCCACACAACCGCCTCTAACAACAGAGGGAAGGATGCAGCAATGTGGATCTTGAACATCTACATTTATGGTAGGTACAAAACTGTACTATGTTCTTCATCTCACATTGCTGCAGTCCGAATCCCAAAGCAGAGGTAAGGGAGGATGGCACAACTATAAAGAAGCACGAGCTGCCAAAATGCCCTGTAAAATAGCAGTGGCAAAACCAGCCCTAGATTTAGAGTAAAGTGGAAGGTGATAATGCTTAGAGAAAGTATGCACTGAACTCCAAGTAGCTGCCTCCAAGATATCTTTAGTTGCCAAAAAGCTGTTGAAGTGGCAGTAGCCCTAGTGGAATGAGGCCTAATCCCAGCTGGAACCTCCTTGCCATGATGGGAATAACAGAAAGCAATGCAAAACCCAATCCACTTAGAAATAGTTTGTTTTGACACAGGCTTGCCCTGAGAACTCAAAGCAAAAGAAACAAATAACTGCTGAGACTGCCTGAACCCTTTAGTTCTGCTCAAATAATATTGCAACTGCCTGTGTATATCCAAAGTGTGCAAAATCTTTTCCCCTTTATTTTGGGGGTTTGCATAAAAGGTAGGCAAATGAATAGTTTGGTTTAAAGCCACACTAGAAACCACTTTAGGCATAAAGGAAGGATTAGTACACAAAGATACCCTATCCTTATGGAAAATTAAGAAAGGCTCAACTGCCATAAGGGCCTGTAATTCAGAAACCCTTCTGGTAATGGCTAACAAAAAAGCAGTCTTCCATGATAAATATTTCAAGTCAGCAGTAGCTGCAGGCTCAAAAGGTTGTAGAGTGAGTTTCTCCAACACAAAATTGAGATCCCAAGCAGGAGTAGGAGGGGGTCTTATATTCTTTGCCCCTCTAAGGAATTGCTTAAACAAAGGATGAGAAAACAATGGTGGGTCACAATCATAGAAATTGCTGCACCATGAATCTTAATAGAAGAGAAGGACAAACCTTTGTCCAGTAACTCAGTAAGATATTGAAGAGCCACACTTAAATTAGGCTTAGAAACATCAAAAGCTTTGCTGCACTCCAAAATAAAAATCTCTTCCATTTATCTTTGTACTAGGCCTTCTGGCCTCCAAAATAACATTCAAAACTTTCTGTGGAAGCTGAAACCCTCCAGGGTTTAAAATAGAATATGCCAGGCTGTCAGGTGAAGAGAGTGAAGTTTGACATTGAGTAAATGACTGTTCTCCTGAGACAGCAGGTGTGGAATCGCCATGGAGGCTCCGTACCAGACTTCTCAGTAGTGGGTACCAATGCTGTCGAGGCCAATCTGGAGCTATTAAAATCATCTTTGGCTTGTCCTGTCTGACCTTCAGAAGTACCTTTGGGAGGAGAGGCAGAGGTGGAAAGGCATACACATGAAGATTGCTCCAATTGAATGAAAGAGCATCCACTTTCCAAGCTGTGGGATGAAAACTTTTGTGCAAAACTTTGGCAGCTGGTAGTTTAGTGGAGAAGCGAACAGATCTATGTCTGGAGTTCCCCATGACACTGTCAATTTCTGAAATACATGAGGATCCAATTTCCACGGGATCCATAATTTGTCTGCTCAACACATCTGCTAAGGAGTTCTGTGCTCAGAAACCTTGCCTGAAGATTTAGCTGTAAACTGAGAGCAGTCTCCCACAATATCATTGCTTGTCTGCACAGAGGATAAGAATGTGTTCCCCCTTGCTTGTTGATGTACCACATGACAGTTGTGTTGTCTGTTAGAATCAACACCTGCCCTGGAAGAAGTAAATCCTTGAAAGCTATTAATGCAAATTGGACTGCTAACATCTCCTTCAGGTTGATATGTAGATGTAGAAGTCTGGCAGGCCATGTGTCTTGTATCCACTTTCCATTTAGATGAGCTCCCCAAGCTTTGTCTGAGGCATCTGTCGTTAGAATCTGACGTCACAGAGAGTCCCTTGTTTAGGTGACATTCCTGAGCCCACCACAAAAATTCCTTTTGAATGCAAGGTATTATCTGAATGACAGTGTCCATATCTTGGCAGTGCTGTGTCCATACATTTTGAGATACCATTGTAGCTTCCTCATATGCAGTTTGGCATTGGGAAGCACCAGAATACAAGATGCCATGAACCCCAAGGCTTGAAGGACTGTCCTTGCAGTCAGCCTGGACTGATGAGACAATTGATGGAAGTAAAGAGAAAGATTCTTTTGTTTGTCCGGGGTCAAAAGGCCATCTGGGATGCTGTATTCAGTCTCACACCCAGAAAGCACATGTCCTGAGAGGGTACTAGACTGGACTTTATTTCAGAATACCCCAGGCATCTTAGCACTGCTATCACATAGTGTAGATGATGAAGAAGTTCCTTTCCTTGAGCCAGAATCAGGCAATCGTCCAAATAAGGATAGATCTGTATTCCTCTTAGCCTGAAGAAAGCTATCACTGGAGCCAGAACGAACACTCTGGGCAGTAGATAAGCCAAAGGGCAATGCAGAGAACTGATAATGAGAAGTCCCAGCCCAGAAAGATACTTCCTGCAACTTAGCCTGATAGGAACATGAAGGTAAGCCTCCTTGAGATCCAGAGTCACCATCCAGTGACCTTTGCCCAGCAGAGGGAAAAGCTGTTGTAACGTCAACATTTTGAACTTGGGAATGTCCAGATAAGTGTTGAGGATAGATAAATCCAAAATTGGTCTCCACGTGTTCCCCTTCTTTGGTACTAGGAACAGGCGAGAATAAAATCCTAGGCCCACTTCTGACAGAGGGACCGGTTGTATGGCTCCTATTTGGAGCAGCAGAGAAATCTGTTTGTGAGCCTCTTTTCTTTGCTGAGGAGAAACGTCTGGCATGCCTTTGAAGGGAGGCAAGGTATGGAAATAAAACCTGTAACCTTGGTGTATGATATCCAATACCCATCTGTCTTGGGTAATTAAACTCCAATTTTCCTTGAAAAGTGCCAACCTTCCTCCCAAAGGTGCTGCCAGGCGAAGGCTCTGGCAGCTGAAAAGGTAGGTCATTGGGTCTGTTTAAGGACTGACCCCTGCCCTCACCGAAGACTGTGCAGGTGAACTCCTGTTCTAGGCCTGAAAGAGCCCTGAGCTCTGGACTGGGAATCATAAGAAGGATATGTCCACCCCTTGGTAGGCCAATTTCTGCTAAACTTGGAGGCTGAACCTGCAAAATCTTTAACAGTCTGCATAGACTTAGCCTTGTCTTCCATTTTCTTCAAGACTGCCTCAACAGGTGAACCAAACAACACATCAGATTGTAAAGGAGCATCTAAAATCCTTGTCTTAACATGGTCAGATAAATTCTGATCCCTCAGGCCTGTACAGCATCAAAACCACATTGCAAAGAATGCTTACCCACTTGTTCAGAGACATGTACCAAATCTTGTAACTCTTTACACTCAATACCTTAGCATCTACCTTAGACTTCAATTGAGAAAGTAGATAGTTTTGGTATTTCAACATGTGAAACTGGCAATTCAGAGCCCTCATAGCTAGGGTGGAAGAAGTATAGACTTTCTTTCCCCATCTATCCAAAGCCCTGGCCTCTTTATCTGGAGGAACCGGATTTTTAACAACAGAAGCCTTAACACCCTTAGGCCCCTGACTAACAGTTTCTGTAAAAAGATACTTATGAGCTTCAGGCACCCTATAATACCTATCCGGCTTAACAGGAGCAGGAGGCAAAGAATCAGGATTAAGAGAAGCCTCTGCAAACACATCCTCCACAACATCCAGAACAGGAGGTATAGCCAAAGGCCTATGCTGGGGTAAAACAAAATTCCCTAAGCCTTTTCCTGGAATCAGAGAAGTCCTGACCTTCCCACTTAAAATGCTCCCTCATGGAATGAAGAGTCTCTGAAAAAGAAAAATCCTCAGGAGGAGAAGCAGAAGGAGTAGAATCATCCACATCAGAATCAGAATAAGGAGAGTACTCCTGCAAGTCTTCAGCCGAAGACTCTGAAACATCTGAAGCCTGCTCAAAACTCCCCAACTCAGGTTCCACCCTAGGCCTCTTATCAGGAGGGGGCAAAGAACCTCTAATCAAAGTAATCAAAACTTTTGCCATTTTAAGCATATGCTTCTTGGGCACAGATCCTGAAGAACTAGGAGTGACACCAACTGAAGCTAAACCTGGCCTGCCTCTGGGAGAAGCCTTGGAAACAGAAGGAGAAGGCCTAACCACCCTAGGAAGGGAGGGGAGTACAGTAACCTGAGAAGCCCCTTCAGCCTGACCTGCCTCCTGAGAGGCCACATCCTGCAACAACAAGGTCTCCCCCTGGGCCTCCCGAGAAACCACCGCTCCACTGACACCTCTAAAGAACCGGCGCTCAGTGGACGACTCGTCCTACCTGGGCTTAGCTGCTTTATCCTTGCGCTTCTTCGAAGAAGCGGACGTCGGAGCATCCAACGGCATATTATAATTGCACCGCTTCCTGAAGACTAACCTGGCACAATCTAACCTTCTCTTAATAGTGCGCTTATTGAATCTAGCACAGGCCCTAAACAAGGAATACACAAAGTATGGTAATCTCTATATCTGTTTCCCACAAGAAATACAGTTATTCACTTTTTCTGACATCCGTTAAACCACTGAGGCAAGAAAAACTAAAATATTAACTTTGACTCGGTCTGAAACAAAATTTCAGAATGGCTGCTTCTGCATCGGACCATGCGCAAAAGACTGAGGATATGGTCATGCGCATTTGTACCCTGACGTCCTGATATCAGTCTAATGCGCCTTGACCGTTGATATTCGGGCCGACCGAGGACAGCGGACTACCCTAGTGTAAGGACTGCAGCAATGTGAGATGAAGAACATCATAATGTTCTCTGAAAGCACTCAGGGTTTCAAGGTAGATAATGTGCGCTGAAAGCATTCAGGGGCTTTCTCAAGGTAGTTAATGTTCTCTGAAAGCATTCAAGGGCTTTCCCAGCTGGGACAGCTATAAAGATAAGACAAAATCAATCAGCACTTAGTAGAAGCACAGACTGCACTAGCATGGATAACCTTTCTTTTAGGTTAACTCAAATCTCCGCGTGTGGCTGTCAGTCTGGGACTTTTGTTCCTGTTAGGAGGGTAGAACTTCAATTTATGAAGGTGTACAAAGTTTTGTGTGTTAGTATTAGGTTAAAAGATTTTAGGGGTATTGGGGATGTGTTTCTGTGAGGCTTTCAATAAAACAAAACGTTTGATAAGATGTGACATAGGCTCAAATGGATATGACAAGAAACAACTGTATAAAAGTTCAACCTGTCAAACTGTACACGTAGCACAAAAACTGCAAAAAGGCATTTAACAAAAAGGTGTTATACATAACAGGTAGGAATAATAACTTTTTAATACGATGATGCTTTCATTAATGTCTTTAAATGTAATTAGCCTCACAGATAAATACAAACAAGAAAGAGTAGTGAATTATATTTAAAAATGTAGAGTGCAAATAGCTATGTTACAAGGGACACACTTAGAGAACTGAACATGTGAATTTGATAAAGAAAGGTTTTCAGGAAGGGTATTCAGCAGATAATAATGGCAGACGTGTAGTGCTAAAGGGCTACAGGCAAGGGAAGAAGATTACACAGGCATGTATTTACATTCCACCTAAAACTGCTATAATGGAGCTTAAGAAAATTCTGTGAGAAATAATAAAAATAATCAGTTTTCAGCAAGGAATTACTTATAGGTGGGGACTAGAATTTGATTTGCAGCAGTGAAGATGTGTCTGGGGGTCCCAGAAGGGAGAATATAACAACAGAGAATTTTGAAGAAATTTATGAAAATATTTGGCACAGAAGATGTGTATTCAGTAATATTCCCCAAGATATAAAAACTGGGCTACACTAGACAGAATTTACATTTCACAGGAACATGTGTATTTAAATGAAGGTCTTGATACTCACCCAAAAACTATGTCAGATCATGTGCCAAATAGCAGCTAAAATAAAAGCACCAGGTAAAGAAACACACCTGAGACATTGGCACTTTTCCAGCCATCTGTTGAAAAGAGAGGAATTTAAGGAATGGGTAGTAGAGATTATTCAGGAGCTGTTAAAATATAATTTTTTTCTGAAAATATAACTAGGAAATAGGAAAAAATTAAGGTGGAGTTTAAAAATAGGATGTGAGCTATGGTTAAGTAAAAATAATTATTTAGAGGGACTGGCAAATGTTAAAGTATTGCAGAATATGGGTAATGTCACAGAACAAGAACAGGATCAGCTGCAGAATGCTAGGCAGAAAATAAGGGATTAACTCAATAATATGCAAGAGCTTAGAAATATTACTGTTAAGCAACTGCTTTTTGATAACACTAGAGAACAAAAACTTTTTAGCACAACAACTCAGGGAACAGAAAGTAGAACGGGCTGTCGCCAAACCTAGGGAGCCTATAACTAGAGATCCTGTAGAGGTATTAGAAATATTTCAGAAACTCTGAGAGTCTCTACAAAGCAGAGTAATATGAAAATCAACAAAAGACACAAATGGAAATGTTTATGGAAGAATTAAATATGCCAAGGTTAGAGGTAGATGAGGCTCAATTACTAACAGGACAGGAGGAGATGAGATAATAACTGCAATGTATAACCAATTTACAGGAAAGTCCCCAGGAATATATGGTATTCCTGTGGAAGTTTGGAACCTAGGAAGAAAAACGAACCAATAAAGATCTGGCCAGTTTTCTTTAACAGTATCTTAAGAGGAGGAGAAATACCATTATCTTTGAAGAAAGCAGTGGTAGCTGTAATACCTAAAGAGGGTAAAGATCCATCAGAACCCACTTCATACAGGCCCATTTCAATCCTAAGCCATGATTATAAAGTATTCATGTCCATAATGGCTAAAAGAATGGCAAAAGTAATGCCAAAACTGACATATATAGATCAATGTGGTTTTGTGGAGGAGAGGCAAACATTTGACAAAATTAACAGAATACTGATGATCCAGAGGGAAGCACAATGTAAGAAAATACCATTGTTGTTGGTGGGTCTTGATGCAGAGAAAGCATTTGACAGAGAAAGCTGGGACTTTATGAGCAGGGCAATGAAAGCATTTGCATTTCTTTAAAAAATTATAAGTCTGATTAGGAGGGTATATGAGGGATCAGACGCAAAAATTATTTTATTTTATTTATTTATTTTACATTTGTTGACCGGGTTGGTCTAACTGGATACATGTCCATTTTCAGCAGAGGCCCGGGGAGAAAACTCCAAGAGAAACAGTTAAAAATAGCAAATTTACAGATTTTACTCAGATAAAAATATACAATAGCACACAAAAAATTCACTCAGAGAAAAAAGTACAAGAGAAAAAATAAGAAATAAATAACATAATCAATAGTGCAGTCATATATTACTGAAGTAACAAACTAATACAGAGAATATTACAGATACAACAACAGGAATTAATTACAGGGAGGGAGTTCAAAATTAAGAGAGGTAGCATAAAGGAAGATAAGTACTACTTTGCATGTCGGGGAATGTGAACATACTAATAGGAAAAGGCAAACTTTGTATGCAGGAGAATGGGAACATACTAGTAGGAAAGGCAGTCTAGTCAGGGTTAGTGCAGGGGCAAAGCCAGTGAGTTTTGAGGTGGGTTTTGAGATGAGATTTAAAGCTGGGAAGAGAGAAAATTGAAGTGAGGTTGTCAGGAAGAGAGTTCCAAGCTTTTCCTACAGTGTTAGAGAACAAGGAGGCTCCTGCCATGTTATTGGATTTACATGTTGATATAAGAAGTCTGTTAGAAGAACGTAGGCTTTTGAGGTTGCAATATGGTGAGTATTGAGAATAGGGGTGTTGTTGGGATTATAGAGGATTTTATGGGCTAAGGAGAGCTGATGAAATAAGATCAGATTTTGAAGTTCAAGCCATCCTAATTGCCTAACGTTTAAGCAGTGATGAGTTCTGAACGTGGAGTTAGAGGCAAATCTGGCAGTGCTTTTGAAAGTGACTGCCAGTTTGGAGAGGTTAGTTTTGGACAGGTTAGTGTAAATAGGGTAGGCATAAAGTAGGGTGGAGATCAGATGTGAATGGGCAATGCAAGTTTTAGCAAGAGGTGTAAGAAATGGTTTAATTCTACACAGGGAGCCTAGTTTTCTGTTAACTAATTTTATAGTGTTGTTAATGTGACAGTCAAAACATAGGTTGTTGTCTATCTCTATTCCGAGGAGCCTGGTGGAAGAGTCAGGTGTTATGATAGTACCATTGTTAGACAAGACAGAGAAGTTGAGAGGAGAGGATTTACGGGTGGGGGAGAAGAGTAACAGTTTGTTTTTGGGGGTTTAAGATTAGGCAACATTTAAGGAACCAAGTTTCAACTGTTCTGAAAGTTTGTTGGGTGATGGAATGTAGTTCTGAGGGGGAAGAGGCAGAGCAAATCAAAGTAGAATCATCAGCGTATTGTATACAGGTTGCAGAGGGAATAGTGGTGTGAAGATCATTTATAAAAATAGAAAACAGGAGGGGGCCCAGTATAGAGCCTTGTGGGACTCCACGGGTAATGGGGAGGAGGTTGGATAAGTTATTTTGCCAGAGCACAGCCTGTTGTCTGTTATGTAAATAAGACTCAAACCACTTTATTCCAGTAGAGTCAAGTCCAAAATTTTTGAGCAAATAAATAAATAAATAAAGAATATGGTGATTAGCCATACTGAAGGCTTTGGACAGATCTACAAAGAGAGCAGAGGTGAGAACACTATTATTTTGATTTTTGTTGATGCAGTCAGTGAAGGAAAGGAGGGCTGAAGTGCTGTGGAAAGGTCTAAAGCCATGCTGACAGACAGCAAGTAGGTTGTTATTTAATAGGTATTTAAGAAGTTGTTTTTGGATGCATTTTTCCATGATTTTAGCTAGGGGGGAGAGAAGGGCTATGGGTCGGTAGTTGGAGAGTTCTGTTGAGTTACCATCTTTGTGCAGGGGAATGACATGTGAAATTTTCCAAATGGAAGGAATGAAGCCTTCTACAAAGGTTCTGTTAACCAGAATGGAAATGGGATAGGCTAAAGGTTTGACTGCAATTTTTAGATACTGAGCTGGTATAAGGTGAGCAGAAGAGGAGGAGGTCTTAAGTTTTTTGGAGAAGAGAACAGATAAGAGATGTAGGTACAGGATGCAGTAGAAAAGATGGAGAAAAAGTGTTGCAGGAGGTGGACTGAGAGGAGATGTTGGGGGCTAGTTTATTTGCTAAGGCCTGGACAGTTTCATAAAAGAAGGTGTTAAAGGCATCAGCAGTTTGTTTAGGGTTGTTTTGGGGAGTACCTATGGGGGAAGGGTGTCAGGGAGACCAGGCTTTAAGAGGCTTTTTATTCCTGCCCAGAACTTTTGAGGAGTTTGCTGGTTAGCTAGTTGTAGATTATAGCAGTAGTTCCTTTTGTCTAGTAGAATGGCTTTTTTAGTTGCATTTCTAATTTGTCTAAAGTTAAGTTGGTCGGTAGGAGCTTTAGAGCAAAAAAATTTGGTCCAGAGTTTATTTTTCAGAGTAATTTTATGTCTTGTATCTTTTGAGAGCCAAGGGGCTGGTTTTGATGTTATTCTAATAGATCTTAGGGGAGCATGAGAGTCTAAAATAGACAGGAACTTGGAGTCGAAGCAAGCCACAGCATCCTCCAGAGGCAGTTGTTTAAGGGTATACCAGTTGCAAGCATTAAGTTCAGAAAGGAAGATTTCAGGGTTAAAGTTTTTGTTAGTCCTGACCATTTTGTATTTAGCTAGGTTAGGGGATGTAGTTTTAAGTCGGTATAAGTAAGTAAGAGCATGGTCACTTAAATCATCACGTAGTGTACCAACTGTGTAAGTATGGTGGTGCTTATTTATCAGAATCCAGTCTAATATGCTTTCTTTGTTGTTAGTTTTGTTGATTCTGGTAGGGGCTTGAATGATTTGAGAAAAAACATGAAGATTTAAGAGGGTGGGAGGGTTTACAGAGGTGCAGGTTATCGAGTCTATATTGACATCTCCAAGGACTATAGTTTCTTGTGGAAATTGAATAGAAAGCCAGCTAAGGATCTCTTCTAGGATACTGATATTATTTCCAGGGAGAATGTAGGTGCAGATTATATAGATGGACTTGTGTGGATTAAGCTGGAGTTTGGTGATGAGGATTTTGGCATTATTTGTGGAGGGAGGTTTATCTTGTATGACAGTAATTTGTAAACCAGTTTTGTAAAGGATAGCTATCCCACCACCTTTTTTGGCTTTACGGTCAAGTCTGTGGATGTTGTAGCCAGGGGTGGGGGGTAATCTTCCTGTCTAGGGTTGTAGGTTTGAGCCAGGTTTCGGAAAGGCATAGGATGTCGAAAGACTGTGTGTCTAGCAGGGCATGGATGTGGGTTATTTTATTAATAATGCTGCAGATGTCGATGTGAGCAAAGGAGAGAGAGTTAGGGGGTTTAGATAATATGTTTGGGTATACGGGAGGGGGACAGAGTGGGTTTATAGTAGCAGATTTGATTGGACCAGGTTTGGGATGAATGTCACCTGCTAGAAGAGACAGAAGTAGTCATTTTATAAGGTCTGAGGGTTTGGAGAGGAAGAGTAAGGATTTTCTGTTTCTCTGATAAGAGTAGGAGAAGTGGAGTTTTCTGTGGAATTTAGCACAGTGGTAGCTGGGGGAGGAAATGATGTTTGGGGAAGGTTGAAATGTGTTCAGTGGAGGAGAGCTAGTATCTTGAGAGAGGATGTGTGGTTCTTTGAGACCAAGATGTTCATAAGAGGTAAGAAGGTAGGGTAGTATAAGGAGAGGAAAAGGTGAGAAAAGGAAGAATAGTTTTAAATAAGATGAGGTTACATGTGAAGGCATAGTGAATAGGGAGGGAAAAATGAGAGAAAGCTTGGGAAATGGAAAAGAAAGTATACAGAGGTGCAGTAGGAGGAAGTTAAGTATGAGGTAAGGATACAGGAGGAAGGGTATTGGATGACAGAAAAAAATGGGAGGAGCAAGCTATGGTTGGAGAGTTACTGAGAATGGGAGTGTTTAGGAAGTATAAGTGTAGGTGCAGTGGGGGAGGGTGAGATTTGGGGATAGGGTAGGGGAGCGGAGTGATCCCAAAGGGCGAACAGAGCAGGTTCAGACAAAGTGAAGGAAGGCAGTCAGAAAACAATCAAACAAAGCAGAGAAGGTAAGTTGGAGTGGGAGAGAGGAGAGACAAAGAGGCAAAGCTTGAGGTCTAGTCTGAAAAGGAAAAGAGAAAGGTATAAGGGGGGCTGTGTAAAGGATTCAAAAAGTAGGAATTTGCAGCTAGTAATTATAGAGCAAAGGTTAAGGGAAAACAGGTAGCGGAATACTCTCAGGAATAGGGCACCATCTAGTGGGCAAAAAAGTTTAAAGCATAGAAAGGGGAGTTGGGGGGAGAATTGGAGCAGGAAGAGATGAAAGGAAGAAACGAAGAACTGATGATTTTCAGGGGGGATGTTTAACAAAAGGAGGACAGGCCAGAAATGTGGGAAGCAGCAGCTAGATACTATGTTTTGTGCTAGAGAGGAGAGAGGAGGTGAGGCTGCTAGGAGTCCTGACTAACAGGCGTCACAGTCAGTCAGGGCAAAAAACAGACAATTAATTAAAAAAGAGAAATTAAAAAATAGCTAGAGGAGCAATACATACTTTCTAGCTTCTTGAGAGTACTGGGTTCTGAGGGAGACCCAAAAAATTGAGAAACAGGGAAAGAGGCAAGAGAAGGTCCTTAATAGTCGTTCTTGCTTGCCAGGAAATTCCCAAGGTCCAGGGAGTAGGAATTTGTTAAAAAAAGTTTCTAGCTTCTTGAGAGCACTGGGTTCTGAGGGGAGACCCAAAAAATTGAGAAACAGGGGAAGAGACAGGAGAAGGTCCTTAATAGTCGTTCTTGCTTGCCATGAAATTCCCAAGGTCCAGGGAGTAGGAGTTTGTTAAAAAAGAGGTACAGGAACGCTTGAGTTGGGAACACCTAGCAGCCAGGGGGAAACACCAGGATAAAGATGAGTTAAAATTAGGCAATTGGGAGTTACGATTAAAGTGGGTGGAGTCTTCTCTGATAATTTCTGCTTGAGCAAAGGAACCAGACAGAGGTGTCCCCCTTCCCTTTTATTATTTTCATTATATTTAGAACCATTGGCGTAGAAAATAAGGGAATCATAAAAAGAAAAGCTGACTTTATTTGCAGATGATATTATTTTACACAAGACAAAACCAGAAAGACATTACATTGTTGTGGAACCTTTTGAGACAGTTGCATATCTTTTCAGGATACAAACTTAATGAAGCTAAAACAAAGGCAACAGCAGTAAATTATGTACTCACACATGAACTGGTTCAGGAATGCCCATATTTATAGGGACATGATAAAATGAAGCATTTATGAGTATGGATTAAAATGATTCTAGTATGGCCGCTAATGATATGTGGGAAGAGACAAAACAAAAGATAATTCAAAAACTAAGAAAATGGAAGCTGCTTTGTTATATGGCTATGGATAGTAAGATACAAGCAGTTAAAATGTTTTTAGCCCCTTTAGTCTTAAATACAGGTCAGGCATATTTTTATCAACCATAAAGAGCTGAAGGACTTTATCTGGTAGGGTAAGAAGGCAAGCATCAAGTGGGATAAGTTGATACTTCCAGTAGAACAGGGCGGATTGGGATTACCCAATTTGAAGGGTATTTCAGAGCTGCACATTAGTGTTGCTGCCTCACAGCAAGAGGTTCTCCGGTTCAATTCTCAGCTGGGGTGCCTTCTGTGCAGAGTCTGCATGTCCTCCCTGTGGTCGCATGGGTTTCCTCCCAGTGCTCCGGTTTCCTCCCACATCCCAAAGACATGCTGTAGGTGGATTGGACACTCTAAATTGGCCCTAGGTGTGTGTGTGTGCCTTCTGTGGAAGGTTGAGCTGGCAACTTGACACCATAAAACTTCACTGTGAATCGTTCTGCGGACTGTTGTTCCACTGTGGCAACCCCTAACCGGAATAAGCCGAAAGGAGATAATGATTTCACAGCTACACAACGACTCTTATACATAGCACAAACAGAAAACTACAATTCAAAGTGCAAAGGGATGATGATGAAATGAGGGGAAACTCAAGAAACAAGGAGAGACTGGGATTTTGGATGCAGGCCTTTAAAGAGAATAACAGTAATCATACAGGATATTATATCCATGAAGTAGCAGAAAGTATGCTAAGAACTAAACCAACAGGGGAATGGAAAAAGGAGATTCTACCGATAAGGATGACTGCAATTAGGGATAGAGACAATAAGCAAGAGGAGGATGGAATTTGTTGGAAAAAACTGGCAAAGGAACCAAGGCCTTGGGAGCAATTAACTAGAGAGGGAAAGATGACAGAATGGGAAAATGCTAAGAATTATTTGGACTGCAGGTTAGAGATTGCCTACCTTATCAAGGATTCATATCAGAGTACAGGCAAAGAGAAAGAAATAGGGGAACCCTAAACAAAAGATCAGCACTGGTAGAGTTTTTAATAGAATCTAGAACAGAAGCTGGCATTATAAAATGAATAATTAGAAGAGCATATGAAATATTGCATGATAACTATAAGAATCAATCAGAGGAGATTAGAAAATACACTGGATAACCAATTCACAAAGAAACAATGGGAGGATATATGCATGTCTCCCAAATATGCAACAAAATCTAGAAGATTTAAGATTTTTGCCTAGAAATGTTTACATAGATATTTTTATACCCCAAGTAGACTCCACAGAATTTTTCTTCAGGCAGACAGCAAATGTTGGAGGTGTGAAGGGGAAGAAAGAGGTAATTGGGAACATATTTTCTGTGAGTGCGGTGAGTTGGTGGAATTTAAGGATTCCCTGTGGGTTGCACTACCAGAGATGCTAGGTGGACAGATTGGTCTGTCAAGGGAGATGATTTTTCTGAGCTATGATACAAAATCGGAATTGCCTAGACGTGTAAGCTTGCTGTGTCTAATAATGGTGTCTGCCAAAAAAGCAATTACTAGAAAATGGAAATCAAAATCTAAACCAACTATACTGGAAGTAGTGAATACAGTAACAGATAAAACAACTGGAACTGAGATCCTTAGAAAAGGGTAGGGGCGAATTACATAGGAAAAGATTGTAAATGTGGGAAAAAATACGTACAAGGGAGGAATGAAGTTTAAAAGGCTGCAGGATTTAAATGAGCTATGTACTGTTTGAGTACGAAAGATTGGGTAAATTATAACTGATGTATAATGTTTGCAACTGGGAGTGTGTCAGTAAGGTTTGTGATATAAAATGCTTGCAACCAGGACTGTGTTGGTGTGGTTTGTTTTCATTTATATAAATGTATGCTTGCCTATATAGTAAGTGATGGTTTAATAAAGATGTTTCCTGTTTATAAAAAGCAGGAATTTAATATTTTTTGTAGTATTGCGTAGGTTATACGATATATAGCAATGTATGTGACGCACAATGCTTGTTATGTTAAAATAGTTTGATTACCTTTATATGAATGTGAACTTGCCTGTGTCACAAGTGATAATTCAGTAAAGGTGTTTGAAAATAAAACATTAATAGAACAATGATGATTTAGAGGGAAGCAGAGAAAGCATTCAACAAGTAAGCTGGGTTTTATGAGTTATAAATAGGGCAATGGAAGCAATTGTATTCCTCTGAACCCACAGACATTGCCAACATCCTAGCTGACAGGTTCAGCGCAAACTTCTACCCCCCCCACCAAAAGGGCAAATATCTATCCCAGCAGAGTGCTGCCCCCCCCCCCCGACATCTCAGATGCTCAGGTAAGAGCCGCCCTCTCCAAAGCAAAAAACACAGCATCAATGGGACCAGACGGTGTCCCAGGCTGCATCCTACATGAACTCCAAGGAGAGCTAAACCCAAGCATAAAACTACTGTTCAATCTCAGCCTTACTACAGGATATGCACCCAAAGAGTGGCGTACATCAACAGTGGTCCCTCTCCACAAAGGTGGTGCCTCAACAGATCCTGGAAACTATCGCCCCATAAGCCTGACTAGCTTGGTCTGCAAAGCTATGGAAAGGATCATCATGGACCTCATAAATAAAAGATATTGGGGACCTACAGACACTGGATCCTACCCAGTTCGGCTTTGTTAAGGGCAGATCCTGCCTCTTAAACCTGGTTGATTTCTTTGAAACAGTCACCAAGGCCATTGACAAGGGGAAGGTGGTCCACACAGCCTACCTGGACCTCGCAAAAGCCTTCGATACAATACCCCACTCGGGCATTATGGATAAGCTCACCAGCTTAAATATAAACCTCTATGTCACTAGATGGGTTGCAAACTGGCTCAAGGACAGAACCCACATGGTTAGAATTGCTGGAGCCATGTCATACTCCAAACCAGTTACAAGTGGCATCCCACAAGGCTCAGTCCTGGGACCTCTCTTGTTTGGTATATATTTCTCAGAGGTACAGGCCAACACGGAAGGACTGTGGCTGACCAAGTTCGCAGATGACTGCAAACTAGGCGCCATAATCGACTCTCCAGCCGACATAAGCATCCTACAAAAGGGCCTCATAGAAACAGACAACTGGTGCCAGAGCCATGGCCTCAAGCTAAACGCCAAAAAGTGTATAGTCATTCCCTTTGGCAAAAACAAAGTGCCCACAAATTACCACATAGGTGGTAATCCATTAAGTACGGAAGAAGTAATTAGGGACCTGGGGACCCAAGTTGATAGCAATCTCTCATTTGAAAACCATGTGGCCAAAGTGGTTAGAAAAACATTTTATATGGCCCACCCAATCATGAAGGGATTCACATCTAGATCAGGGGAGGTCATCGTGCCTCTTTACTCATCCCTCATCAGGCCCATAATTGAGTACAATGCCCCTTTTGGGATGTACCTTACCAGACACCTGCAGCAACTGGAAAGACCCCAAAAGTACCTCACCAAGAGGATCAAAGGGCTCAAACAGATGCCATATGCTGCCCAGTTAAAGAAACTCCAGCTCTACTCAGTGGCATACCGCCTGCTCAGAGGCGATCTGTGCCTGACGTATAAAGCCATGTCCAACCCGGAATTAATGGACATGCTGCACCTCAGAAAATCCAAATCCCATCGAGCTACGCGCTCGAGAGACTTGAACCTCAGCACTGAAATAAATAGGACATGCTGGAGGGACAGATTCATAACCCTTCACTCTGGAATAAAATCCCAGTCCAGGTTAGGCAGAGTCCCTCATTGACTCTCTTCAAGAGGAATCTTGATGAGTGGATGGGATATCGTAGGTTTACCCCGGGTATCACTTCTGTGTCACTGTTAGACAGAGGCACAGTATACTAACCTCGAAAAAGGGCATAGCAAAATTCATTTAAAATGGGTGGCGAAAGCCAAACACACTCTGGCTAGGCTTGTAAATGCCCTAGGGAAGATAGCCTAGTATGAACCTATGAACCTATGATACAATAATAGGGATAATTAGGATATATGAGGGAGGCAAAAATTAAAGTGGGAGGGTTCCTCTTTGGCAAGTTCTGTCTAAACAAATGAAACAAGCAGGGGTGTCTTGTTTTCACTTTGCTGTTTGCTTTATATTTACAGCCATTGGCAAACAATATGGGACTTAGAAACTCAAGGATAAAATTGGTAATTAATCAAGAAAGGTTGGCTTTATTTGCAGACGATATTAATTTGCACCTGATAAAACCAGAAAAGGACATCTCAGACATCTTGAGACAGTTTCAAATCTTTTCAGGATATAAAATTAATGAATCTAAAATAAAGACTAAGGCTGTAAATTATGTATCCACACATACATTGTCCCAGCAATACCTATTTATGAGGATACAATAAAATTAAGTATTTATGGGTATGGATTAAAAAGGATTCTGTTATAACAGCTAAAGATGTGTGGGAACAGACTAAACAAAAGGTAATACAAAAATTGAGAAACTTGAAACTCTTCTTTATGGATATGCATAGCAAGGTATAAGCACAGAAAATGTGTTTAGTGCCTTTAGTTTTCTATACAGCTCAGAACCAATAGAGACGGTGTGGACAATAATTAATAAAAAGTTAGTGGAATTTATCTGGGAGGGGGAAAGATAAAGGTCAAGTGGGATAAGTAGATCCTTCCAACAGGACAAGGTGGAAGAGATATTTTAGAACTACACAGCTATGGCTCATATATATTACCCAAGGAGAGAGCTATAAATCAATGTGGAAAGGGATGATGATGAAGAAAGAGGAAATTCAAAAAAATTAGTGAGAGTGTGGCCGGTATTTTGGATGCAGATCTTTAAGGACAGCAACAGCAGCCACAGAGAATATTATATTCATAAAGTAGCAGAAAGTATTCTAAGAACTATGCCAACATGAAAATGGAGAAAAGAGATTTTGCCAATAGTGACAACAGCAATTAGAGGTACAGATAACAGGCAAGAGGGGGGGCTGGAATTTATTGCAGAAAACTGGCAAAGGTACCAAGGTACTGGGAGGAAATAACTAGACATGCAAAGTAAAAGAATGTGAAGACTCTAAGAAGACATTTGGACTGCAGGCTAGAGTTTGCCTTCCCTATCAGGGACTGATAGAGTACAGGCAAGGATAAAGGGATATGGGAATCTTAAGTGAAAGATCTGCACTGCAAGAGTTTAGATGACTCTAGAACAGAAACTGTTGTTTAAAAAAGGGATACTCAGAAGGACATATAAAATACTGCACAATAACTAAAGGAATCAGTTAGAGAAAAGAACAGGAAGAAAGACTGGATAACAGATTCACAAGGAAACAAGAGGATGTGTATGGCCCCCAACTATGCAACAACATAGTCTAGAATATTTAGGATTTTTGCTTGGAACAGCTTGCACAGGTATTTTTATACCTTAAGTAGACTCAGAAGAATTTTCCCTCAGCTAGATGGTGTAATGAGTTGGCAGACTTCAAAAATTCTCTCCAGATTTTTTTTTAGCTGGGATACATAGTCTGAATTGTCTAGACATAGCTTGCTAGTCCTTGCTAAGTTTAATTCAAGTGGCTGCCAAAAAATCAGTTACTAGAAAAAATATATCAAAGCTAACACAGAAGGTCTTTGGCTAACGAAGTTCACAGATGACTGCAAATTAGGAGCCATAATTGAAACTCCTAACAATGTGGACATCCTACAAAAGGGCCTCACTGAGACAGATGCCTGGTGTCAAACCCATGGCCTCAAGCTCAATGCCAAAAAGTGCATTGTCATCCCTTTTGGTAAAAACTCTGTACCTATGGAGGGTGGCCTAATGGTCAAGGTGTTTGCCTTACATACACAAGGTACAGGGTTTGAATTTCACAGGGGATAATTGGCTAGGCTTAAAATGGCTCGCAAGGGCAGTTAGCCTAGTACTAACCTATGAACCTATGAAATACCACATAGGCAGTAGTCTACTTAACACCGAAAGTGTGATAACAGACCTAGGGGCACAGGTGGAGAGTAGTCTTTCCTTTGATAATCACATCACCACAGTAGTCAGGAAATCCGTCTACGTGGCACACCTCATCTCAAAAGGTTTCTTATCCAGGAAAAAAGAAGTCATTGTTCTCCTCTACTCGTCACTCATTAGACCCATTGTAGAGTGCAATGCCCATTTTGGTATGTACCTCACAAGACATCTACAACAACTGGAAAGGCTGCAGAAATACCTCACAAAGAGGATTACTGGCCTCAAACAGATGCCCTACGCAGACCGTCTCAAAAAACTCCAGCTTTACTCTGTTGCATATCGCCTACTCAGAGGCGATCGCTGCCTAACATACAAAGCTATGTCAAACCCAGAGCTGTTGGACATGCTACACTTAAAGAAATCCCAATTTCTCCGAGCTACACGCTCTAGGGACCTAAACTTGTCACCACAATAAACAGAACATGCTGGAAGGACAGATTCCTGTCCCAGAGACTTCCCATACTCTGGAACAAGCTACCTATCTATATCAAACAAAGCTCCTCATTAGCACTCTTCAAGAAAAATCTTGATGACTGGATGGGAAATAGGAAATTCACCTCAGGGATCACTTCTGTGGCTCTGTTTGACAGGGGCACAGGAAAATAACTTTCTTGGGTGGCGAAAGCCAGAGTACCTTTTTGGCTAGGCTTATATAGGCCCTAGGGCCAATAGCCTAGTACCTGCCAATGAACCTATGAACCTAAGTCTAAACCAACTGTATTTGAAGTGCTAAGCATTGTAACAAGAGATACAATTGTATTTTATTTATTTTATACTTGACTACTAGGTTTGTCTGACTGGGCAATTAGGTGCCCGTTTTCAGCAGAGACCCGGGAAGAAAAGCTCCACATACTTGACAATCATAAAAATACAAAAATAAACAGCTCCACATACATGATAAAAATACAAAAGACAGAGATGAGTACCAATTAATAGAGCAAGCAAACAATAGTATATCATGGTATAGTATGATGAGAAGTTACACAAGTGTACAATATATATGTGTACAGTAGTAAAGCAGAAAATATAATGTATTTGTGTAAGAAGGCAAAGTAATACTACACACAGTTATATACATTCATTTAAAAATACAGTTTGCTATGGTAGTTTTTTTTTTTTTGTGTTTGACCTTTGAGTGGTGCCAGAGAAGATTTATCTGAATGGTGGTAGTAGGGCTAGCCATGGTCAGTACAGGTACATTGCCACATGAGACTGAGGTAGGCTTTTAATTGGGTTTTAAAGGTGGGACTGCTGTTTTGCAATCTGAAATCTGGTGGAAGAGAATTCCAGATTTTAGCAACTATGTAGAAGTATTTCAAGAAGGGCTTTGGTTGTGGATCTTAGTTGGTGGGCAGAATTGTGAAAGTTGAGTAAGCCTGAGAGATTAGGAATCTTGTTTGGATGGTACAGCAAGTAATGAGCCATCGTGAGTCAGTTATAGTTTAGTAAGTTGAGGAGTTCTAGCCAACCTAGTTGTTTTATTGAGTGACATTGGTGGGAGCAGAAATTAGAGTTGGTTGCAAATCTAGCTTTTTCTTATAGTACATGGACAATTTGTGTAGGTCTGTCTTGTTAAGGTTTGTTAATACAGGGGATGCATAGAGCAATGTAGAGAGAAGGTGAGTTCTGAATATAGTAGTTTTGGTGTCTTTGGTTAGATAGTTTTTGCAGCGGTACAAGGTTCTAAATTTTTTTATGGACTTTGGATATGGTTTGTGCTATATGCTTGTCAAACTTTAGGTTTTGGTCAAGTAATACACCAAGACTTTTAGCTTGTGATACTGGGGAGATTTGGGTGTTATTGGCAGAAATGATAGAAAGAAAGAGCAGAAGAATCAATAGTTTTGGTAGGTGGAAAAGTATAAGTTGAGTCTTTTTAGGGTTAAGTATTAGCTGTGAGTTTTTTAACCAGTTTTCAATATTGGAGAAGGCCTCTTGGGTTCTAGTCTAAAGTGTTTGGAGTGATGGGGCTGAGCAGATCAATGTAGTATCATCTGCATATTGGACTATTTAAGCTTGCTGGGGGGCGGTGTGGAGGGTGTTTGTACAGATAGCAGGAGTCCTAGAATGGATCCCTGTGGTACACCTACTATTACTGGGAGAAGGTAGGGGAGAGGAAATTATGCCACTTAACTGATTGTTGGTGGTTGGACAGGTAGTCTTGAAACCAGAGCAAGGAGGGGTTGTTTAGGATGAGTTTGGCTAGAATAGTAAGTAGTTTGGTTTGGGATACTGTATCGAATGATTTGGACAGATCGACAAACATGGCAGACACTAGGTTTCCTTGGTTCCTATATTGATTGACAGTGTTGGTGAAGGATATAAGTGCTGTGGTGGTGCTATGGGATGGGTGAAAGCCATGTTGGCTGTTGGTGAGGAGACTATTTGTAAGTAAATGTTTCATCAGCTGAGAATGGATACATTTTTCAAGGATTTTTGATAGGGAGGATAAGATTGCTATGGGGCAGTAGTTGGTAAGTTCAGATGAAGGACCACCTTTATGCAAGGGTATTATGTAGGAGGTTTTCCAAAGGGCTGGAATTGTATACTCAATGACAGGACCCATTGATAAGTACTGAGATGAGATAAGCTATAGCACTAGCAGCAATTTTGAGGTACTCTGCAGGGAGTTTGTCGACTGCCAAGGTGGTGGGTTTTAGTTTAGTGAGGTGCCTGTATACTGTGTTGGTAGGAACTGGTTTGAGAGTAAATGGGGGTTATGAATTTGGGTTGCTGATTGGTTATGGGGGAGTGCAGGTCTGGCTGTTGCTAGTTAGGTTAGGATGGAAGAAGTGAAGTAGTTGTTAAATTGGGTAGCTATCTCTATATTATCTCCTCGACATTGGGGGGAGGGGTAGTGGGTCTGCCTGGTTGTAATACTTGGTTGACAGCTGCCCAGAATGTTTTGGGGTTAGTGGTATGTTTTACTTGTAGCTCTGTGTAATGATTTTTCTTATCTTACCTTACCTGTTTTTCTGCTTTATTATGTAGCTCGAGGAAGACTTGCCTGTTGTGATTGGTCTTATTGTGATACCATGTATCCCAAACTTTATCCCTACGTTTTAGAAGGGTTCTTGTGTTTTTAGAGAGCCATGAGACTGGGTTGGTTTTTACTCAAATTGTCTGTAGGGGCCATCTGATTTAATATGTTTAAAAAGGTGGAATTGAAGTAGTTCACTGCCTTGTCTAGTGTGAGGGTTGTTTGGGGAGCCCAGTTGCAATACGTTAGTGCATTAATGAAATGCTCAGGTATGAAATTTTCTGAATTACGGATTTCATATAGGGTGGTTGGTTTAGTGGTTTTGAGATGCTGTCTTAGTATGAATGTGGGTAAATGGTCACTAAGGCCAGTTGGTACTGTACCATAACATTGGGCAGCAGATGGGTTGTTTGTAAGGATTCAGTCTAGTATGGATTCCTTGTTTGTATTTTTGTCAGTGCGGGTGGGTGTTTGGATAAGTTGAGTATAGGAGTACAGGTTGATGTGATTAGAGGTTATAGTTGTGTTGATGGATTTCCAGTCAACGTTAAAAGTCCCCTAGGAGTAGTGTCTCCTGTTGGAGGTTTGCAGCTGTCCAGTTTAGTACAGACTCGAGAGTAGGTATGTTGTCACCTGGGGGTATGTAAATACCCACTAGGTTTAGTTGCTTCTGTTGATTGGTTTGTATTTTGGTGAATAAGGTTTCTGCATTGTTAAATGTTGGGATTTCTTTATGTTTAAGGTCTACCTTGAGGACAGCCTTGTATAGTATGGTGAAGCCTCCATCTTTTTTGATAGTTCTATCAGCCCTGATTATATTATAACCTGGGGTAAGTATCTCATTTTTCTTAATGTGGGGTTTGAGCTAGGTCTCTGTAATGTCTGAGTTGTAAGCGGAGAGTATGGAGTGTAGTTCGTCAGTTTTGTCCAAGATACTTCTAATGTTCATACTAAGTATAAGTAGGTCACAGTTTTTTTTTTTTTTTTTTTACAGTTAATTGCATGTTGGATATTTGGACAAGTGAGGTTGATAGTATCAGTTGTGGAGCCTGGGTTGGGGTGTATATCACCACAAATTTGGAGCTGTGTTTGTAGGAATATACATAGAGATTGAATTTTGAGTAGAAGTTTAGTTAATCTGCTGGGTTTTATGGAAGGTACAGTGGAATTAATATATTTGAGTTTGTACAGCTCAGTGGTAGAGTAGTTCAGTAAATGGGGTTGGATGTTGGAGAAGGGAGTGTTACTATGTGGTTGGTAGGTGGAAATTAGGGTTAGGCAGCAAGATTGGATACAATGTTGTATACATGAACTGGAAGTGGGATCTTTAGAAAAGGGAAGGAGCAAATTACATTGAAAAATGGACATTGTAGGAGCAAAACATGCAGAACAATGTTTTGGAGGAGGAGTGGGATTTAAGGGAAGGCAGGAGTTGAACAATTTATGTAATACTGGATTGATGATCGTTATACAAAAAAATATGTGATGTATAATGTCTGTAACCAGGAACATGTTATCAATGTTTGTATTCACAGAAGGGCTCCCAGTGTGCATCATGGTTCAGCTCTGAGCCGACAGCTGCTCATGCCGGTGATGGACTACATTAACTAACAGGTCAGCAGGACCAGATCAACAAAGCTGCTGTATGCAGATGATGTAGTATTACAAGTAGGTTCTGAACAATGTCAGCAGATGATAGGGAAATGCACTGCAAAACTGAAGGCACACAAGGTGAAACTGAGACAGATAAAGACAGTTGTAATGGCAGCAAATGGGGAAAATCAGAAGAAGTTGAGAACTGAAACAGAAGGGAAAATAATGGATCAGCTTTGCACTTCAAGTATCTGGGTGTGGTGATTGAGGAGAAGGGAAGCCTAAATGAGGAGGTCACAGCTAGAATCAGAGGGTGCTGCAGCCAACTGGCACAGCGTGTCAAGGGTAGTGCATGACAGAAGAATGATAAAGATTCATAGGTTGGTACCAAGCTATCCGCTCTAGGGCCTATACAAGCCTAGCCATAACAATTCCCTGGCTAGTTCTTCCCACACTAAAAAAAATCATGTGTACAAAACTGTGGTGATACAAGCACTACTGTATTGTACAGAAACCTGGGCAGCAAAGGCAGAGCAGATGAGGAAGCTAGTGTTGATGGAGATGAAATGCCTGAGATGAGAGGTAGAATGCACACTATGGGACAGACAAAAAAAGGCGTAAGAGCAAAAGCCAAGGTAGCTCCAATCGCAGTGAAGGTCAAACAGAACAGATTACGGTGGTTTGGACACCTGTGCAGGAAAGCAGAAGACAATCTGGTGAAGATGATTTGGGATAGAAAGGAAGAAGGTAAGAGTAACATACAACAAAGAGATGGGACACATTATGCAAGAAAAAACCCATGACAGTCAGGCATGAGTGTTGAAGAAGATGGAAGAGTGACATTGATCTGATAGAGATGGCAACAGTTGATATGACACCCAGCCCCCATGTGGGAAAAAGGGTTTGATGATGATAAGAAAGTATAAATCTCCCCATCTCCAAGTTTAATGCAGCTTTACTTTTCTCCCTATGAAATAATATTCCTGGCAGAATGAGGTCCTTCCCCTTAAATAATGAGGATATTATCTTAGCCCAGAACTAAGATCCCTTAAATAAGGGTCTGGCTTTACACTAAATGCAGTCATTAAAATGTAACTAAAGACGAAGGCAGCATGTACTGTTATGTGCTGGACATTTGGAAACCCTAATACCTATGAACTTGAAAATGTCCACTTCTAAAGATTAACAACTGAGTTTTTGTGAGGGGTCCTTTGACATATTGTTTTATTTTTTTTTTGTTTACACTGTTACTTTTACTAAAATACTTTAAAATACTTAAGACTGAGCAGACCTGTACACAGCTGCTGAGAGAATGCTGGTGGTGGTTCAGTTAATATAGTGAAGTCATGCATGCAATCTACATGAACTGTTGGTGTCCTCTGCTGCACAAGATTAATGACATAAACAATAGGCTGTTAAGAAAACTGTTTACTTTTCTGACTGCTCCAGTGTCAGTGAAGGGCCCAGTCACACAGCCTAGAGGATTTATAGAGACCAATGATACTAAGTACAAAGTTAGTGTGGGGGGATTGACATTAACTCCAGGGAGTTTTCTACAGTCTAATGAACTTCTGGAGTTGAATGAATCCTGTGGAATGATGTTCCACCAGTGGAGTCACCTTCTGGAAGCAACTTTTTAATGATGGGGAGGGGTGTGTGATCTGATCTGGGGAGGGTCATAAAGCTACAGGAGGATACTAACCTATCAGTATTTGGAAGATTTTGGCGACTTCACTGACTGACACACAACCATCTTAATGTCTCTTTAGGCTTTCCGAATGATGAGTCATCCAAAAAAAATGCTGAATACCAGTAGAGTTTTGGCATTCTGAGTGCAAATACCCAGGCCTTCTTACACTGCATTGTCAGGCATGTTAGTAAAATAACTTCACCAACAGGATATACTGGATTTTGAATCTCAGAAACAGAAGCCAACAGAAATATCAGTTGTGTCATCAGCTTTGGTGCAAATGAAGAGTATATCAAGAAAAGAAAAGAAACATAATCTTCAGTTACCTACAAGAGGCAGGTAATAACAGGAACAGAAACATAATCTGTAAAAGCTAAAACATACCTTACTGACAGTATACTGTGAAGAAGTTATTACAACTGATGAGGAGAGTGATAAAAATACACTTGTAGGTCCACGAAATACCATGGAGATTACCTAAGCTTTGTCTCATTCATGTAAAATATTCATGAGAGACTCTCATAACACAGATAATGAAGCTCAGATGCGGACCCAGGAACACTGGCTACAAAAGTCTTAAACTAGTATCATGACAACAGATGCAGACTGGGGTGTTGAGAATACTGGTTTACAAAGCAAAGCATCCAGTGAAGGACAGTTACTGACTTGGATTAACTGAAAAGACAAAAAAGAGCAGACAACGATGGGAGTCCTCTTAATACAAGGAGCAGCACAAGGACGTTTTCAAGCAGTGAAAACTTTCACATCTTTTTACAAGACCTGGTTTTGAGTAGGATGGACTGAAACGATTACTTAAATAGCGTAAGATGCGACTTCTGTGAGCTGAGAATGACAAACGTTACTCTCACATGAAGATGAACATTGCTTTGCACCAAATTCTTTGTCAAAATCCATCTGTCTGTAACTCCTTTTTTCCATTTTTGCAGATGGGGTTGTGGTCTCTTCAACAGTGACAATCATGCAGAGCCAAGGTTCACACTGCTGGGTGGCTATCCCTGCCAAGGCTGTTCTTTCATACCACATATACACATGCACACTCATACCTATGGTCAATTTAGAGCGTCCAATCCACCTACTGCATGTCTTTGGAATGTAGGGGCAAACTGGAGCACCACATGAACACAGGGAGGCCATTCAAACGTCACCAGATTCTTTTGAAACTGCAAATGTAGCGCTATTAAAGATGCATAATGTGCACATTCTAGCACCGTATTCTAAACCAAAGAAGAAGAAGAAGAAGCAGTAAATATTTGGGCCAGTGGTGTGTTCACCACAAGGACAAACCAGGTCATCTTGCTGGAGCTGACTAAAGAAGAGGGCAGAATCCATTTAAGTTTAAATGAAAAATAAAAGACAAAATTAGAAACAGGATCTAAGTAGAAAACTACATCATGTAGCATAACGGCAGAAAGAAACTGATAGGGTGCAGTTGTCAAACTATAACTTCATTACTAATCCCTGATGATATTAAATTGTAGGAAGGGTCACTCACAAAAACGTCTGTAGCTGGATCCTATCACATTTTGGCTTCAAGTTCTGTTGTCACTTGTTAAAAGCTCCTTCATCAAAGTGAGACCTCAGTTCTCAAACTAAAACCTGTAACAACTTTAGCTTATTTAGTTACTGGCAAGGTACTACAGTAACACTGAAATTAATATTTTGTTTAGATAGTGTCTGCAACACTAAATATATTAATCAAACCAAAAATATTATGTACGTCATATGCCTGCATATGTAAAGTTATATTCTCAACTTTTACAGCGCAGCTTAAAATTATTTTTGATTTGCATAAACTTTGAGAAAGGCAACTTCACTCTACTTATCACACAACAAAGTCTAAATCCAAAGTTCACAGGAGTATCCACATTTTACTCGAACAGCAGAAGAAAGAGGATTTGATGCATTTCCTTTGAAAAAGGGCTTGCATTTTTTTGTCTAGTGAAAGCTCGATGAAAGCCCCAACACATCTCTGCCTTTCATACTGGGAACTTCCTATATTATTTCCTTCTGTCTGATCTTGGCTAGACTAGACAGAACAAATTTGCTAAAGCACTGAGCAACTTCAAAGCGCTGTGAAATGCTTTTCATTACAGCTGAAAGTTATTTAAGAATAAGGAAATAGTCTGATTACTCATGATGAAAGGTTCACTTTGACCTGCTGTCTGCAAGAAACTAGTGAGTGCAGGAAGGTGTCTGTTCTACTGGATGGATGCCATCAGTTCAATCTATGCGGACAGTCGGATAGAGCTCTTAGGTCATTACCAGCTAGAGCACTTTACCTGAACACAGCATATGCATACTTCTACACCATGCTGGGCAATGAGCTGAGAAATGGTCATCTAACCCTGCCTAACCCCCAAACGGCCTTACGCCTATAGCATTAAAATGTTACCGTGGTGAACGTTCGAGTAGTACTATTTGTACTATAGTGCTACGCAATTATCGCACGCGTGGCACAGCTTGTTGTAGTGTCATGGCTTATACCAGCAAGCTATGAAAATATTGACAGCAAGGGCCAACAGATAATCTACTCTCAGTACATCTTCTGCTCTAAATTAGCGTTTAGTCCACAACCCTTTCTGAACAACCCAGACAATAACATTCTGGCTTGCTTTCATCCAGTATACTAGCTTAGTTTGGGCCAGAGCTATATTGCACAAAGATGTGCCTTATTATTCGAAGGAGGCCACCACTTAATTCACCTGTACTTTGCTTTGTCCTCCTTAACCTCACTCTTCGGACATTCACTCTTTCAGGCTCTTCTCAACTATGACTGCTTTACTCACTTCTTTAAACTATTTCTTTTCACACTCTGATGCATACCCCCCCCCCCCGCTAACCTCACACTATAATGCTTCCTCCTTTGACTCTTTGCTTTCACTTACTTTTCTATATGAAAACTATACTGCAGTTATTCTGTAGAACTCAAGCTCATTTCTGTTACTTCCTTCAATCACCTCTTTTTATGTTATAGACTGATTGCCTCTTTTCTATACCTGACAAGTTGTGATTATATTAGCTAGCTTTAATTCTAGCTGACTGATGGCAGTTCGTTCTTTCTGAATACTAAAAAAATTTGTAAAAATATAACAGCTGTCATGTTTCCAATATATTAGCTCTATACTCACCATACCAGCTGATCAGTGAAGAAGCCTTCAGCAGTAGGTGACTTCTGGGATTCCCTCTTTTGATGACTCTACCTTTGCAACATTTGTTTCTCTTTCATTCTCATGGTAGGGATACAAGCAAAACCTGCCAGCATCAGACTAGGGCAGCATGTTTAGCCCCTGCTATGCAATGCCTGCCCCTCCCCCTAAATAATGGGTGAATAAGAACAACCATTAAGAAAGGAAGCAAACACATATATAATAAACTTGCCTGATTTACATGAAAATCCATGCACTGCTATAGGACAGGCAGCCCATCCAGACAAAGGTGGAAGGAGGAGAACAACAGGCATCCACTGTAGAAGTCTTTCTTATAGAACAGCTGATATGGTGAGCATTTATCTGTTACACAGAGGACTTCCACAGTGTAGCAACCATTTGGAAGATGCCCAAGCAATAAAAATGAAGAGACCTGGAAAGTCAAAGGAAAGACAAGGACTCAGAAGGTCAATTCCTGAAATCCCACAGTGGAAAGAGGCTCCTGAAATTACAGTTTAAGCAATAATTCCTGGTGACGGTGTGAAGCACCAACCAAGTGGCCATGGCAAAACATATCTGCAATAGATGTCCAGCAGCCATACCTCTCATACCCTGGCCTTTGAGAAGAGCACTTTTCAAATGACAGTTTGCTTTGTAAGGGCAATATATACTGTCATTAGCACTGTGACTGGCAAAGGATTACATAGCCACTGTAAGCTCCACTCTCATTCAAGAAGGAGAGACCAACAGCCGTTCTGTCTTGCAAAGTCATGCAACCACTTTAAGTACAATCTGAGCTAGCAGTGCCCATCTAAAGTATGAAAGAATCCACCGTAGATCCCGTTTCACAAAGAAAGCAAGGAGATGAATGAACTAGTTCAAGGATAACTTTGAAACTACTTCCATGAGAAATTGTGGGTTTATCCAAAGGCAAACCCAGTTCCTTGTGACAGACCACGGAGTATTCTCTTCAGGTGATACCCTAAACCTTTGACATTCCGTGAGCAGAGGTGAAGGCCACCAAGAAATGCCATCTTACAACAATCTTCAGATCTGTCAAACCAGCTGATATGAGCAACCGATAGGCAATCCTGTCAGTCAAGAAGTACCAAACAGAGAAGGGCTCCTCAAAGGACAATGAAGACACAGAACTTCTTTAAGGAACACCTTGACAATCTGAAGCTGGGCCATTTTCACAAAGTCAGGGCAGGTAAACATGCCAGAGTTATGCACCTTGGCTTAGGAATAATGAAAACACAAGACAGACTTACAAGATGGCCAGCTGAAGAAGCACAGGATTCCTCTCTATCCAAAAGAAGAATCAAGTATGACAGCAGTAGGCTTCCTCCAACTGAAACGACCAGAAGAAGCAAGACAGATAAAAAAGAACCCATGGTCTAAGATGGAGATAAGTCATTGTTCTAAATGAAGAGACTTTATTTACTTGTACTAAAACAGTATCTTACCTTGCCAGGAACCTGAGAGCATGAAAAAATACAAATTCTCTGTCACCAATAGGCAACAAGGATAAGTTTTTTTTTTTCTCTCTGAAATACATGATGAGGCTCAGAATCACAGGGAAAAGTGAAAACAGCACAAGTATCTTTCCAAGTAGGGAGTCTTTATCCTCTTACACTGCTGAACCTTAGCAGAACAGGGAGAAAGTGTATGTTCTCTTTGGTGATACTGTCATGTGCCAGTCCCTGCAGACAGAGGAATCATGCATCTTTACTACCTATACAGGAGTGGAGCTGGAGCTGAGGCTTAAGGAATCTGCCAATGCATTGAGTTACTGATAATACAAATGCTCTTAGGATGAAGTCCTTGACTCAAGTACATTACCAGACAGACATTACTGCTGCAGTGTGAATGTGGTCATGTTACATACCATGCTACCTGTCTGATCTTGGTTCACCAGTTTACTAATGAACTCTCCACTGTAAGAACCTGTGAAAAGTTTTGCTAGAGGAAAGCAAGGCCACATTAAGGACAGTGTGAATTGTCCAGCACTCTGAAACAAACTGACAAAGCTCAGACAGCAGCAGATGATCTACAAGTGTTGCTGACTCTAACACTGTAACACAAACATACTGAGTTGTGAGAACAGTGAAGATACCAGCCATCATCAGGCCCATGAGGTACAGGGCAGTCCGTACCCTGGACCCCCCCACCATGTCTTCACACAAAACATCAAGGCTATAACTGCCTGGGTTCCCTCTCTGGACAAGAATAATCAACTGTGAATTATATTTAGCTCCACCTCAGTAAAATCAGTCATCATAAATGAATTTTATTTTATTTTATTTTACATTTGTTTACCGGGACAGTCTGACTGGACACATGCCCTTTTTCAGCGGAGGCCCGGGGATAAAATCTCCACATTAAACAAAACAGTGCAACATCGAAATACACAGTATACAGACATATAATAACATGGACATCAAGATTACTTGACACTTCGTATGTAATTTCTATGAATTTTCAAATTAGTATAACAGACATTGCAATGTTGTAAAGACGACACTCCATTTTAAAATGTGGCAGTCAATAAGTACATATCATAGAGATTCCACTTTGTAAGAGAACATTTCATAATAACCAATTTCCAATACAGATTACAGGAGCATTGCCACTCCACATTTATGGATAGTCCCGAGTGATGAAATTAAATAGCGTGGCAGAGAAATAACATGAGACAGTGGTCAGTGACATAGTCAAAAGTCTATAATAAGAAGTAGTGTTAAGGTCAGTGATGGACAGAGAGAGATGTTATTCCTGGGAAGAGGAAGGACACAGCTATTTGTTTAACAGGTAGGTTTTCAGACTTGTTTTGAATTGGGCTAGGGCTGTTATATTGGCAATGTTATCAGGAAGTTCATTCCAGATTTTACCTATATAATTTGAAAAGAGTGAGTCCTCTGCTTGATTTTCGGCTGTAGTGATTTTTATGTGATGTTTATTAGTGGAACGTAGGGTTCTGTTAGTGGTATAAGATTGAAGAAGTGCTTGTAGAACTTGTGTTTTTTCAGGTTCGAAGAGGAGTTTGTGGGCCATGGTTATGAATGTAATGTAGGAGTTGAGGGAGTTCAAGCCAGTTAACTTGCTTGAGTGCAAGACAATGATGGGTCCTGACTGGTGAGTTTGTGGCATATCTGGCTTTGTTGTAACACGATTCAAGTTTTAGTAGCTCAGATTTTTGTAGTTTAGTGAATATGGGAGCTGCGTACAGTAGTGTAGAAATTAGGTGATTTTGGACAATGGCTATCTTAGTGTTCTTAGTAAATTAATGTTTATTTCTGTATAGTGTTCCCAGTTTTTTATGAACTTTTTTCACTGTTTGGGAAATGTGAATATCAAATTTGAGTTTATCAATTTCATCTCATAATAGTTTGGTGTGAGGGGACGATGTTATGATGGTATTATTTAGTGAGGCGATAGTAAATGAGTTAGTGGATGAGGCAAATTTAGTAGGGGGGAAGATCATAAGTTTGGTTTTCTTAGGGTTTAATATTAGTTGGGCATCAGTGAGCCAGGACTCGACTGTAAGAAAGGATTCTCGAGTTAGTTGCTGAAGCTCAAGAATTGTGGGAGCAGCACATATCGCTGCCGAGTCATCAGGGGTTGACAAATGGAGATAATTTGTAAATACTGTGAATAAAATGGGCCTAAGATAAGAGTCCTATGAGACTCCTAGTGTCACTGGCAAAAGGGGGGGATATGGTGTGTTGCCAAGAGACTGCTTGCTGGCATCCAGTAAGATAATCCTGGAACCAGTTAAGTGCAGCAGTACAAAAGTGTAGACCTGAGAGAACTTTGAGAAGTTTAGAATGAGAAACCATATCAAATGCTTTTGATAAGTCAAGGAAGATAGAGAATACATAGTTATTATTGTTTCTGTGGAAAATGACTGTGTTAGTAAGAGACAGTAGAGCTGTAGAAGTGCTATGGAATTGTCGGAAACCATGTTGAGTGTTAGTTAGAAGTTTGTTAGTATGCAGATATTGGGTAACTTGCAAGTGAATGACTATCTCTAGAATTTTAGATAGTGGTGATAATATTGCAATAGGACCGTAATTACAGAAAAATGTTGATAAGCCACTTTTATGTAGGGGTATAATATATAATGTCTTCTAAATGGGAGGAACTTGCTGTTCGGCTATGGCTCTATTGATTAATATAGATATTGGATAGTCTATTGTCACATTTTATGTAGAGCTCCATGGTCAGCAACTATGGAGGCACATGAAGCAAAGACACAACTAAGGAGTCCTTTGGTAAGACCGCCAAAACACAGTTGCCAAGGCAGAGGGGCACAAGAAGTTCCTTTTTCTGCAAGACCTGTACCAAAGTGGCTAGCAACTAAATGAACACAGCAAACAGAGGATGGGCCAAGCAACAGCACTTTGTACTGCCTGTACTGAAAGTCCCATCCACCCAAAGTGTGCCACAGAACCTTCTGACAGGAACCCACAGTGATGTGCTAAAAGGCATCCAGTAATGCAACCTAGCTATCCTGCAATAGGAGTCATGATACAATGGAGAGTCACCATCTAGAGCTTCAAGTATTGAATGAGATCATTAAAGTCAATGAGGTATAAGATCAGAAGGAAGTTTATTGTCCCTCATTCCAATCAAGGAAAGTGGAGATGGCTTGGAGCTGTTTCTGGGGGAAGACATAAAATGTTAACAAGTGTTTGTTCACCATCCTAATGACAATCCAGTGATAATTTCTGAGGACACTACACACTGGAGCAAATTTGGAGAACCTGCCCCCAACTCCCAAAATGGGTGGCACTGGACAGCAGTTAGAGGCTGTGGCTGCTTGGCCAGCCGTTTCACACTCAGGGGACAGCTGTAGACATAGCCACAAACCAAGAAACAACACAGGAACAAACGAGCCAGCCACACCAAGGATAAGATACACCAGTTTAATGCACACAGTTAAGTGCTTTCGTCAAACTAGATCCAAAAGACTTCTTCAGAACAAAGTAACACAATCCTCTACAACATTTAAATATCCCTCCCAAAAGTCACATATTCAAATTAGCCAGTAAAAAACACTATGTCATTAAATATAAAAAGGCCGCAGCTTTAAAACACTTAAAATGGAAATGCTTTCATTAAGCCGAGGAAAAACACATGTATTGAGCTTAATTTGCCACTTCAATTCTAGTACGTCATTCCAGGGACCCCCCTGATGTACCAGGTAACATGGTCAATGGCTACAAACTAAAAAGTTTAACAACCTCACAGGGGCTGAAAATGAACTTTTAAAACAACTTTGCTCTAACAAAACTATTCGAGTTATGAAACCCGACAAGGGGGGGGGGGGGTTGTAGTGATGAATGTTGAGGACTACCTTAACAAAATGTTTTTGCACTTAAGTGACTATTTTTTATGAAGAAACCTCAATATGGTTATCATTGCTTATTCTAGAATAGATTGGTTACTCCAGGATATGTTAGACCAAGGCCAGATTGACCATGGCCTGTGGTCCCTGCTTGTGGTTAAATTTCCTGTTGCCCTTCTATATTTGGACTTCCCAAGATCCATAAAGATTTGTGTGACCCTCCGTTAAGACCTATTGTTAATGCTTCGAGGTCCAAAACTCATCCCTTGGCAAGGTATGTTGATGTCAGACTAAAAAATGTTTTAGAGGGATATTCACACATCTGGTAAGGATTTGTGGGATTTTTTAAGTAAAGTGTCTGAGGTTTGTTATGATGACAACTTGATTTTCTGTACCATTGATATTAACAATCTGTTTAATGTTATTCCCCATGAGACAGGGCTTGATTGGTTTCATGAATTCTTGGTGGAAAAGGGAATTTTTTGTAACAATGAGACAAACACCTTGGACTTGATGATGGAACTAGTTTTAAAAAACAATTTTGTGTACACAGACAGACATTACTATCTTCAAAGGAAAGGGGTGGCAATGGGGGCCGCTTGTGCCCCCATTTTTGTCAACATTGTTATGTTAATATGGGAGACTAGATACATTTTAAATTCTTTTGGGTCCTCCCCCCTTGGAGTTTTTACCTCAGGTTTCTGGATGACATTATTTTTGGAAGGAATCTGAGGTTGAACTACAACACATCATTGAGTATCTTAACCAAGCCACCACATTTTTGAAGTTTAGTGTCTCATGGGGTAAAAATGACATTTGTTACTTAGATGTCCATCTTTCTAAGGACATTGTGAGGGAAAGATTTGTAAGCCAAATTTACAGAAAACCTACTTTTTCGAACTGTTACTTGCACTTTGATAGCTGCCATCCGTTACATCAGAAGAAAGGCTTGGTAAAGGCTCAGTTTGTTCGCCTTACCAGGATGACTTCTGAGGATGACACTTTTTTAAGGGAAGCTAACACACTTTCTGATATGTTTTTATCCAGAGGGTATCCAAAGGCTCTGGTAGAGGCAGTTTATTCTGAGGTACAAAACAAAAGAGTTAGGTGTTTTTACACTCCATTATTGTCTGAGCAAGAGACTAGTATATATGTTTTTTCGAGGGTGACTAATGCAGTGGTAAATAATTCCCCTTATGTATCTTTCATTACCACATACACCCCTGAGTGTCCACAAATTTATAAAACCTTGAGTATATACTGGCACATTTTTCAGTATACAAGGAGTTACAAGGGATACATAAAGAGGGGGTGAGGATGCTTTACAAAAGAGGAAGATGTTTCAAAGAAATTCTGGAAGCAACCCCCAGGACAACTTTCTCTCTGTTAGGAGGAAAGGTACCCACAAATGTGGGCTTTGCAACCACTGCAGGTATTTGGTTGAACTCGATAAAGTTTATATAAATAGAATGGCGATTCATATGCATTTTTTTAGTAATTGTAACACCAAGGGCATTGTTTACCTTGCCCTGTGTAAAAACTGTAACTGTTTTTATGTTGGAAAGACACAGCGGAAGTTCAAGGAACGTGTTGATGAACACTCACTTGACATTAGGAAGGGTAACATGAACAATGCCTTGGCAAAACATGTATCTGAGAACCCTAACCATGAATTTGTGTTTGTAGCCATTGACCATGTTACCAGGAACATCGGGGGGGGGGGTCCCTGGAATGATGTACTAGAACTAAAGGAATTGAAGTGTCAAATTAAGCTCAATGCATGTGTTTTTCCTGGACTTAATGAAAGCATTTCCATTTTAAGTGTTTTAAAGCTGTGGTCTTTTTATATTTAATGACTTAGTGTTTTTTACTGGCTACCCGCGGTAGTGGTGCTGCGGTAGTGTTGTCCCCTCACAGGAAGACGTTGTCCCGTTCGATTCTCAGCTAGAGCATCTTCTGTGTGGAGGCATGCGTGAATGGGCATGCCTTCGTTGAAGGTTGTGCGTCAGGGCTGGTAACTCGGCATGTAAAAATCCACTACCAAACATTAGCGGACCGGAGTTCCGCTGTGGCGACCCCTAACCGGGATAAGCCGAAAGACACAACAACAAGTGTTTTTTACTGGCTAATTTGAACATGTGACTTTTGGGAGGGATATTTAAATGTTGTAGAGGATTGTGTTATTTTGTTCTGAAAAAGTATTTTGGATCTAGTTTGACGAACGCGCTTAACTGTGTGCATTAAACTGGTCTATCTTACCTTGGTGTGGCTGGCTCATTTGTTCCTGTGTTCACACTCAGGGGAACTGGAGAGCACAGCAGAGAGAGGAAAAATGGCCTGCAGTACAGGCTTCTTCCACCTTCTTCTGGGATGGTCTGAAAGAAGGACAAAGAGCTGGAGGTATCGTGAAGGCCCTACAGGCCCTTCAGAAATATCAATGCCTGTCTTCTCTTCTGGAAGTCTTCATACAGATCCTGGAAGACATACTCAAAAATAACCGCCTTCCAGAAAGGAAAGTTCATCCACTATGGCCTGTTTCAGGTCATCCTTGAAGAATGAGGAAGCGACACCGTGTTATCCTTTATCCGTTATCCTCAGCATATTGCCCTAGCAATAATATCCACAAATTAAAAACTACAGTGAACTTCATGGAAGTCTACTGTTGAAACCATGGTAAGGGTTTTAACCAGATCCTTCTTGATCCCAGAGTCTGGAATGTCTGCTGAGTTTTTCCAGTACCTAGTTCACCTGGCATGACTGGTAACCAGAGAAGTGAAAAAAAAGGTGAGGGATGTAAATCACAATGGAGCAGAGAAAACTACCTCCTGCTTAAGGTCTTACACTCCTTATCAGGTGCTAAACTGGCAAAGTGTTGTGGTCTTTGGGACTTATGACAGACCAAAAGGATCATGTAGGAGTCTGTCCTATGACGTTTCATCAGGGTGTCAGTGTATTGTGTTGGGAGCTTTTAAAGGGCAATGACTTTCTTAGGAAGAAATCAGAATCCAAATGCTTCTAGGATGCACAGACAGAATCCTTAAGGGTAGTTAACTATAGAGATGATGACCGCATGATTCTCATCTATCTTACCCAAACAGTGATTAAGTAATTTCTCAGTCAAAGATAGAGGAGCCATCGGACAGTTTATGTGAGTCTTCATTATACTGGAAGTCACCCCAATAGGAGGAGTCATGCTGGAGGGCAGTATAGTGATGGGATAATGCTCTGAGCTTACCCATCTCAACAGACAAGTACCGTTTATGCATCCTACCCAGCTCACCGTAGCACAGATAAAGAACCACCCCCAACCTCAACTTTCTAGTGTAATGGACCACATTATCTAGATTCTTAAGTGGATGAGCAAGTAAAAGGCAAATGCTGGGGATCAGACTACAGGACATCAAAGTCTAGAGAAACTCTTAGTGAATTAAGCACTGTGTTAGGAAAGGCCTACACACTGCCTGGCTTAGAATCAAGCCACTGTTCCCTGGAAGTATTATCTGGAAGATGGGGGGGATATATCTCACAACAGTGTCTTACTCGCTGTGTGTAGGGACTGTGTAAAGTAGTGCCCTGATGTACATCCTCAGCAGAAGTGTATACTCCCTCCTAACACTGCCTTGGGTGTGCTCATAAGGAGGGTGAAATGTGCCTTCTTGTAGTGGGTGCACCCTTAGCATATAAATGTGATTTCCTAGTAGTGGGTTCACCCTTAGCATATAAAGGGAAACATGCATTTATGCTGGGGGTACACAGTATAATTGCAGAGTGCATCCTAGACCAAGACTGCTTGTTTGTTGCACATGCATATGCCCGGTCAGTGTTTCATTTGGCATCACTGCTGCACCATGTAGAAAGTAGGGCATTGCCCTGCACAATGTGGGCCCATGCTGTTATCCTAGTATGAAAGGATGATAAAATTAATTTAAATTAAATTAAAAACTGAGTATGTCTGTCTACAAAATATTAACTTTGAAAGCAGAATTGCATCAGGTAGCATGCAGAGGACACTCACACAGCACTACTACTGCCAAATACACAAGAATAATAAAAGGAATTTAGAAACACTTTGCACTGCATTGTGCCAAACAGCCATTCCTGTACATCTCATATGGGATTTGCATTCTGTGACTGATGTCACAAAAACACCTGCAAGAGCTCAAGGAATAATGACTGATTACATTAATAAGATACAGTAATCCTACACTTACAAATCAGCCTAAGTTAAACTGTGCAACTAAATGAAAAGTGTTGTTTGTACGCATTAGCATCCTTGCACTCTATCCCTGGGATTCAGAAACACATGTACTGCAACTGCAGATTACCTTCTGCAGGTACTGTATGTAGTGTAATGAAGCCCAAAGCTCACTGTCAACTGACAATGTGAAAAACTGCAGCTTTGGTCAGAGCTATTTGGTAATTCTGCTCACACATGGAGCAGTATCTGTGGAAAACCCACAGCTGTGACTAAGGAGTCAGATGAGAAAAAAGCCAAAAGAGGGTGCATGAGTTTCAGTGTATGACATGCATTAAGTGGGAATACAGGAAAAGTGGTCTGGTAGGTCAATGGAGCCACTGCACTGCTCAGATGTGTTTTTTGACCATAAAAATGTATGAAAATGGGAGTACAGTATAGCACAGTAGGTAAAGGGGTAGCAAGCAGAGGATAAAATACGAGGGAAAACAAAAGGTAACAATCGGAATAGGGAGGGACAGCTGCTCAGGATGTAAGGGAAGGAGAAGGTATGGAAAAAGACTGAGGATTGGTAGCAGGGACAAACACACAAACATATAACACAAAGACTGATGGGAAGGTGCTGACACACTGTGGGAGAGAGAGGACTGTGGATTCAGAAACATACAAACAAAGAGATGATACTGGTAATGGGGACAGCTGAACAGAGGAGGGCACTGACATACAAAGGAGGGGAACACTAAGATGAGAGATAAGGTGTGTACAATCTACAGAACTGCAATGCCCATACGGTATCAAGGGGTAGCGCATACAGCACCCTGACCACCCTCCAATCTGGGTCCTGCCTGAGGTGTTGCTGAAAGGGTCAGATAATGATGCAACTCTGTCAGCTGGAGCGTTTCCAGGAAGCCAATGTGGGCATCTTGCCACTGGTCCAACAGCTCCCCCACCAACTCCACCACCTCCCTGCAAGTCACAGCTTCACTAACCCTGGCAGTAACACTTATGGGAAACAATAGCATTCCAGCCCAATAAGCATCATCGAGGCAGAAGAGATGTACATCTGGCTATCCCCTGCTGCTGATACTGAAGAGGCAGCCCAGGACATAAGACAGAGAGATCCAAGATATGGGTAGGCATACTGGGGAACTGTGGACCCAGGCCTATCCATTAGCACTGTCATAGCAGCTACTGTACAAAACTGGACAAAATAACATAAGAAAAATAAATTAATATTAAAAGAAAGGACAACAAGAAAAGAACGGGGGAGACAGAGGAAAAAAAACATTTGCAAGAACATCAATATAATGAATCTAAAGAACACATGACTAAGGATAGCTTATAAATAGAACTACTGCTATATAAATCTACACATCTGACTAACTTCATGGATGAAAGATGTTAAGGCTGTTGTGCTATGATATACTTAACAGGGTGGACACAGGTAGGTGTCTAGACATTTCTGTACTTGTGCCGATGACAGCTGTGTGAAGGATTAGTAATTTGCCTGGAAAGTGCTGGGACATCACTGTGATTCAGTGGCTACCTACCAGGCTATACCTATCCCATACTCTAACAATTGTAGGTGTACAGAATTAAATCTGCTGGGATCACACACAAACTACCTGAATGACTGTATTATTTATACTCTGAAAAGCATACAAATTGCACTAAGGATACCTGCACACCCAAACAAACACACACTTACCAGTCCAGGGTGGTTAACATGCAAGCTACTGATGGATTACCAATACAAAAAACTTGGCAATAAATTTTTAATTACAAAATGAAAAGGTAAGTAATACTCATCTCTGCTCAAAGTAAACCTTTCTGCCCTCCTACGATATTGCAGACTATTCATTTGCACAGGCTCTGCAGCTGCACACCAAAACATAGCATTCAGTAACATGCCTACAACCCACTCTGCACTAAGCAGGAAAAGCATTTTTATTCCTATAGATTGGAGAAGTATTTAAAGTGCACATCAGGTGCACTGCTCACCACAGCATGGTATGTCACTGACATTAGACACCTCTCTTGCAAAACTGTGCCAGGCATACACTTTATGCAGGGGACTCTCATAGGAGTCCTCAAAAACAGGTGGTCCCAGCAAATGCAAGAACATTTTTGACAAATGCTGCACCAATGGGGCACCCTGCCACACATAGTGCTATTAGAAGCCATGGCCATCCAGTAGGTCTCATCCCAGATAATTATGGTTGGTGTCTCATGTTCAAACTTATTTTTTTCCCAGCATGTGTTGCCCAACATGGGACTTCTTAGTAGCAAACCTGTGGTATGGCATCTAATATGCAACATAGAAAATGTTGGCATGTATAAAAGATTTGCATAAAATAAATGTTATTATCTGCATGAGGCCTAAGTTTTTGAGCAGATCAGCTTTCTTAATTCCCCCATCGGCTGCAAAGGTAATATATGTTGCAACATATTTCTGTTGGGGATGCTGACCTGCCCACACATGCTCAGTGTGCTCTGCAGGTGCTTATGTTGGTGCACAAGATTAACAGAGTGTCTTCCTATGACTATGTCCATAGGCAAGATTTGTAGAAAGAGTGAGTCAGTGATACTCATGAGGTAGGCCTTCATTAGCATTAAGTCCTGTACTCAGAGGCTCACGTTTATGCAATATAAACCTTGCTTGTGGCCAGCACTCTCATTGTACTAAGAAGATTGCAGACGGACAACCGAAAACTTCACTGAAACAGGTGTATAAGTTTGTAACTGAATCTACCAGTAGTATTTGGTAGGTAAGCCTCAACATTTACAACTTTTCACTCAGCTTCTCTGCCTCCAGAAGGTACTGTTCTTGCAAAAATGCAAGGCAATGTGTGTATATAAGGAGTGGCACCATCTCTAAGCTATAACTGAAGGAAAGTTTAGTCATTTCAGATTGTGAGTCAAAAGAAGGTTACCTACAGTCAAATGGTTGGAAGTGCATGAACAATTCAATGAAGTTTCAAATCATATATTTTGAGAGTAATGCATACTGTCAGTAAGTTACGTAAAACAAAATCGTTGCAGGTACCAGGTGTATCTGCTGCTGCTGTTTGACTCTTTGTGGAGGATTTTTGTAAAGGGCACAGTGTAGGTAGACCAAGACTAGTTTAACTGCAGTCCTGCAGTCATTCCTGTAAGTATGGTGTAGTGACAGTGTTTGTTGACATCTTGTGTGTGTGTGTGTGTGTGTGTGTGTGTGTGTGTGTGTGTGTGTGTGTGTGTGTGAGATGAGGAGTGCCAACAGCAATAGCATCTAACTCAGATACACATAAACATTGATGGAGACATCCTCTATATCTCTACATATGTAGGTGGACTGCTTGTCACTAGCTGCATTACAGATTGTCATGTAATACTTACACAAACTGCACAATGTCACACATTTGGGCAGCAACACCCCTGAAGGATGCTTTAACATAGAATATATCTGGGTGGCTCTGTGGCAAAAAAACAAATGCAGCTGAAACACTCAACTGCCTCCAGCTGAATGATGTATCCATTCTCTGCCTTTGGCAGTCTACCCTTATACACAGATTATGTTCATTTCGCTACTGTCTGCAGCTATAAAGACAATGACACTAGGTCCCTATCCATGCATCACCATGCAGTCAAAGTCATGCCATATGCAAGGGCAGCCATGGTCAATTAATATACGGATTTTACTTGACAGAGGGTTTACATGTAGGCTACTGTCTTCTGATCTCAACTGCAGACTGAACATGGCATGTATACTGGCTAATTTTTTTACCTGGAGTAACAAATTTACAAAGGTATATGAAGAGAGACTACTGGTACACATGTGTGCATGTTACAAACACTATCTGTGTGTTGACACACACAGTGGATATAAAAACTTTACACACCCCTGTTCAAATGCCAGGTTTTTGTGATATAAAAAAATGAGACTACAATAAATAATTTCAAAACTTTTCCCACCTTTAATGTGACCTATAACCTGTAAAATTCAATTGAAAAACAAACAAATCTGTTAGGGGCAAAAATTAAAAAAATAAAAAACGTACAATAAGCTGGTTGCATAAGTGTGCACACCCTTAAACTAATACTTTGTTGGAGCAACTTTTGATTTAATTACAACATTCTGTCTTCTTGGGTAGGAGTCTATTGGCATGGCACATCTTGACTTGGCAATATCTGCCTACTCTTCCTTGCAAAAGCGCTCCAAATCTGTCAGATTTTCAGGGCATCTCTTGTGCACAGCCCTCTTCAGGTCACCCCACAGATTTTCTATTGGATTTAGGTCTGGGCTCTGGTTGGACCATTCCAAAACTTTAATTTTCTTCTGGTGAAGCCATTCTTTTATTATCTGGATATATGCTTGGGGTTATTGTTGTGTTGAAAGATGAACACTTCCTCTTCATCTTCAGCTTTCTGGCAGACGCCTGAAGGTTTTGGGCCAAAAGTGACTGGTATTTGGAACTGTTCATAATTCCCTCCACCTTGACTAAAGCCCCAGTTCCAGCTGAAGAAAAGCAGTCCCAAAGCATGATACTGCCACCACCATGCTTCACCGTAGGATGGTGTTCTTTTGGTGATGTGAAGTGTTGTTTCTGCGCCAAATGTACCTTTTGGAATTGTCGTCAGAAAGCTCAACCTTAGTCTCATCAGACCATAACACATTTTCCCATATGCTTTTGGGAGACCTGATGTATTATTTTGCAAATTTCAGCCGGGCCTGGATGTTTTTGTGTGAAAGAAAAGGCTTCCGTCTTGCAACCCTACCTCACAGCCGAGACATATGGAGAATACAGGAGACTGTTGTCAGATGTAGTTCATAACCAGTACTTTTCAGAAATTCCTGCAGCTTCTTCGGTGTTGCTGTAGGTCTCTTGGCAGCCTCCCTAACCAGTTTTTGTCTTGTCTTTCCATCAATTTTGGAGGGATGTCCAGTTCTTTGCAATGTCACTGTTGTCCCATATTTTCTCCACTTTTTGATGACTGTCTTCACTGTGTTCCATGGTATATCCAATGCAATGTAAATTGTTTTGTACCCTTCTGAATGATACCTTTCAACAATGAGATCCCTTTGATGCTTTGTAAGGTCTCTGTGAACTATTGTTTTTGCTTTAGCAGTAACTGAGTACATGTCAGGAAAATCCTACTAGGACAGCTGAACTTTATTTGGCATTAATCAGTGTCTCTTTAATTGATGGCAGGTGTGTACCCAAGAAGACTGAATGCTGTAATTAAATCAAAAGGTATTTCAACAAAGTATTAGTTTAAGGGTGTGCGCATTTATGCAACCAGCTTGTTGTACATTTTTTTTATATATTTTTCCCCCCTAACAGATTTGTTTGCTTTTCAATTGAATTGTACAGGTTATAGGTCTCATTAAAGGTGGGCAAAGTTTTGAAATGATTTATTGTGGTCTCATTTTTTTACATCACAAAAACCGGGCATTTTAACAGGGGTGTGTAAACTTTTTTATTTCTACTGTGTGTATATATATATATATATATATATATATATATATATATATATATATATATATATATACACACACACATACACACACACACACACACATATATATATATATATATATATATATATATATATATATATTATAGACACCTAGCAGCAATACAGAGGAAAGTAGATGCCATAAGCTTATATGTAAAAAATGTACTGATATCATATCCTCACAAAGCATCATAGATGGCACATGATAGCTTTGTAAATGCAAGTTCTCTCACTCACAGATCTTGTTGGAGGACCTCCAACTCCATGATTGGTGGATGAGCAACCATGAAATATGATAGGCCATATCACAACCATGCCTGGCAGGATGTGGTTAATGATACCAATGGTGTCTGTAGCCAGGGTAGGGACTACTGGCAGATACGATGCTGGGCCACTAACTTGTTACTTATGCTTTGAAACAGCAAGCCACCCACACAGCACAACAGCTTAGAGCTTGGGAGGTAATCCGTCATTTAAACAACCATTGACTGCGATGGAGGAATTTATTTTCTCTCTGCAGGGGGGACCAGAGTCATTAGTATCTCATGGTGGGATACTGGATTTTGGAGCAGAGCTGCAGTGGACTCCAAGAATCTCCACTGGAGATGACCTAGCAGTGTACGTGTGATTGTTTAGGTTGCTACATACTTGTTAAATGTGTACTGTACTGTATATCACTAAATGCAATTTCCTTTATTATACAGGAACATCAGGGCTTCAAAGCAGACCACCAGTTGTACAAGCTAAGGTCTGAAGTATTGTGTTGTATCAGTATATGTTGTATTTATTATTCAATCACTTGGATAAATGTAGTGGTGATGGGTCTTACTGTTCATAGCTAATTTTGTTTAGTGCTTTCACAGGTGACGTACTATCTGGCTCCTTCATCATGGAACAATGGATGTATTACAGCCAGATACTGGAGTCCACTTTGACTATGACAATAATGGCAGTAAAAATATGGCAAGGTTGGGTATGGTGTCAGTGCTGGATACATAAAATGTGGAATCCAGATCCCCTATCCAGACAGTGGAACTCACCACACACACAGGTAGATACTGATGAGCAGGACATGCGTCTGGAGCGTTTCTGCCCGGGCTTCTGCTGAAAATAGGCTGTGTTCTAGTCGGACTTTCCCAGTCAACAAATGATAAATAAATAAAATAAAATAAATAATTGCCATGTGTTTTACAAGGTATGCAAGATGATCTGCGGGACTGCATGTACCATATATGTGACATACTGTACATGTTCCATAGAAAGCTTGCATGATTCAGGCCCCCTGTGCTCTCAGGAAGCAGCCACATGGCCATTCCACTTCTGCCTCCAGTGCTGAAGGCCATTGTGGGTGGGGGAGATTTAGGTCAGCCACACACACCGTCTTACCTATGTTTAATTCTGTATGTTCTCTGAAAGAAAAACTGGAAGAAAGAGCAGCCCTAAAAAACTGTAAGTGGACTTTAAAATTGTGATAAAAAGTGATGTTTCAAAATTACAGAATCAGACATTTTTAGAGTGTCTTTTTTTTTTCCTCGAATAGCATGTTTGTACCCATATGCTTCAGTTACTATACATAACAACCAACTCTAGGGTCACGTCAATTTGGGATAAAGGGGAAACACATTTTAAAATGTCATGTTTCATAAATTTGAAGCATTCAGTATTCTTTAATCATAATTTTGCAGAGAACCCTTTGTGCATATGTAGTTTATGTAGTGGTTGCCTTAATACATCAATGATCTCAACAGCACCTGTAGATTTTACTTCTTGTTATTTCCAAACAACATATAAGCACTTTTTATTAGCATTCACTGCAAACTTGTTTTCAACTCACTTAATGTGTCAAAAGAATGCGGTAACTGATTTTCTTTAAAATGTAGAGGTGGTTTTGACATAAAGATAGGAACAACATCTACTTATAATGAAACCGGTGAAGAAGGAAGAATTATAGTAATATCATTTATATACAGGAAAAGAATTAGGGTCCCAAAACCGATCCTTCAGGAACACCTGTTGATAAAATTCCTAACTTAGGGAGTTGTGCTGGTTATGTGATTGCACTTAAAAAGTTCTGGCAGGTACATAATTATTTATACATTTAACTGTATTAACATTAATAGCCCTAAGTTCAATCGTAGGGTCAGCACTTTCAAATGTTCTTTAAAGGACAATGACTACTACCCTGGCTAAGTTTCCTTTTTCTAAGATGCAGAGAATTATATCAATTACAGTACAAATATCAGTCTGAGTACTGCTCTTGCACCAGAAACCATGTCAAGCATTAGATAACAGGCCATAATAATTTATGTGCGCAATTATCCAAGAAAAGACAAGTTTGACAAGCAGATTGGTTACTGGACAAAGATTAGTGAAAGGCCAGCAGTGATAAAGTGTATATGGTACAGTAGTTTTAAGAAAGAGAAATTACACTAGACCATTTAAACTGATTAGGCAGTATGCCTGTTGTTACAGATAAATTAAAAAAGTGAGCTACAGGTTTAGACATTTTGTGTACAGAGATGTGAAGGAACAAGGGCTAGAAGCACAATGTTTTAGATAGGCATTACTAAGAAGCTATAATTGATAAAACTCATCTAGAATCATGTTTGCAGGACATTAAAACTAAGCTTACTTCATTGGAGCAACAATTACTGCATCAGAAATTGCATAAAATAAGAAGAGACCTACGAGATTATGAAATTGGTACGGCCTTCTTTAGGTTGTCCAGTCGTAGGTGACGTCCACATGTTCATTTCCAGAGGCAGGATGGAGAAGGAATACAACAGGGTGCAGCGTCTTCCAGTGATATGAGTAGATACTACAGTGAATATGAGGATGAAGAGGCATATCTCCTGCTTCCTGAAGCAAGGAACATACAATATATGCAGGAAAACTTTTGTACAAATGAAGCGAGGCAGAGAAAATGGGGTAGACAACAGGAACATTTTCGAGATACACAATTGCAATGGAGAGGTAAGAAGACCAGATGGAACTGACTTTTTTCAAAGCAAGACTTATGACTTAATTGTGAATATATCTGGACATATCTTAAATGAACATTTATGTTCTGCTTTGGGTTGTGGTCTAAAGTTTATTCCAATGGTTGTTCCTAGATTATATAAATGTAAAATTTAATTATTTCAGTTAGTTCGTAAATTACACATATGATATTTCTTTCATAAAGGAAATTCTGATGAAAATGGTCTATTGAATGTGGAGAATGTTTTTGAAGATATATTTGAGAGTTCCTTTGATGAGAACTCATCATTTGAAGATTCTAATGATACATTTGTTTCTTGCGCACACACATGTTCTAGCGAACTTAATGCATACTGTAGATTAGATACTAATAATGTGCAACAGAACAGCTGCTTTATGCCACCATTTAGACATGAGGGAACATGCAAATTTCATTCTATAATGGAATTTGAAGTAGAAAAAATGTTACAGGAATTTAGTAGGAAGAAAGTAATTTATAATTTAACTAAACATGAATGGCTAGCTCTGGTTCATTTTAGTAAGCAACGTGAATTCATTACTAAGCCTTCTGATAAAGGCAACAGGATTGTTGTTATGCATTATTCCCAGTACTTGCATATGTGCCACAGTCTATTAGATGATGAACAAATGTATGAAATAGTTACTTTAGAAAAATATTTGGAAGCTAAAGAAAGATATATTCACTTGACTAACAAAGGTTTGAGGTTAGGGTATTGGACAGACTCGGATGCTAGGAATAAACTTGCATGTGTTGATTTGGGTATGGCATATTTCTATTGCTTACCCAAAATCTATAAGAACTGGAGTTGTCCACCAGGGACACCCATTGTCTCTGCCACTAATTACTTCTTACATAATGTGGGTCTAGTTTTGCATAAGTTTTTGCTGAGGGAGGTTACACGATTACCAACATGTCAGAGATTCTTTTGATTTTTTTGGATAAGATCAAAAAGATACGTTGGAATTCTCAGATGTATTGGATTACCATCGACGTAAAGAGTTTATACACTAACATTAAATATGAGTATGGTGTAGAAGCTTTGAGGTTATATCTAGGTGACACGCCCTTGGCCCATTATGTAATGGAATTGATTCAATTTAGTTTGGTGAATAATTGCTTTGTTTTTGAGGAGACACTGTATCATCAGTTACAAGGTATGGCAATGAGTTCCCCATTTGTCCCTATGTATGCCAACTTATTTATGGGGATGTTTGAGTCTGAGTGTGTATATATATATATATATATATGTATATGTAAGAGTGAATTTTTTGATAGGTTTGTTTTAAAATATTTTAGATTTATTGTTGACCTTATTTTTCTTTGTGAAGTTGCTATACAACAGGTACCAGAATTCACAGAGAGAATAGGTTTAATATGGTGTCAAAGTAATATGGTTCTTCAAGGACAACAAGATGGCACCATTAGAACCAGTATACATCGAAAATTTAATGAGGTCATTAAAGAAGCTATGTATTTACCGTAACATTCCATCTGAGTAGATAGACTTCATTTGTCATCAACCTGTGGGCTTTGGATCCAGATCGGATTTGAGATGGCAGTTTCACCAGCATCAGATCCAAGCTCCAAGCTCCTCCCCTTACCCATAATACCACTGCATCTCCTTCCTTCCCTCAGATCGAGTTTGCCACCCAACACAAAAGCCCGATACCTGACCCACAAGTAAAAGCAAGAGGGCCGCAAGGGTACTATCTCTTGGTCACTCAGGTGAAAGAATCCAATAATAAGGCCAGGCGGAAGGAGGGATGACAAATGAAATCTAACTACTCAGATGGAACGTTATGGTAAGTACATAACTTCTTTATCTGAAGTAGTTAACTTCATTTGGTCATCAACCTGTGGGACAGAGTCCCCAGCTACCATAACCTTGGGAGGCCCTCATGGAAGGATATTCTGGAGCACCGCGGAGCCAAAGGATGCTCTCCCTCTGGAAACCATGTCCAATTTATAATGAGAAATGAAAGTATGAGATGAGGACCAAGTAGCCACTAAGCAAATATCATCCAAGGATACTCTGGACCAAAAAGCAGCTGACGCAGCCATGGACCTGGTAGAATGGGCATGAACCCTCCCTGGAATAGGCATACCTTTATCTCTGTAAACCTGCAGAATGCAAAGGGAAATCCACTTGGCAATTTGTCACCTTGGAAACTGGTTTGCCTAGAGAAGGTCTAGCGAAGGACACAAACAATTGGTCAGACTTGCGAAAGGGCTTAGTCCTGTATAAGTAGGAACGTAACTGCCTATGTACATCTAACAAATGTAGTTTACATTCCCCCTTGTTCTGAAAATTTGGAAAAAGGACAGGTAGATTGATTGATTGATATTTGATTCTGAAGCCACTTTTAGGCAAAAAGCAAGGATTAGTCCAAAGTGAGAACCTGTCTTTATGAAAAACCATATAAGGGGGTTTAACAGATAATGCCTGAAGTTCTGACACTCTCCTAGCCGAGGTGACAGCCACTAGGAAAGCTGTTTTCCAAGACAAAAATTTCAAGTCCACAGAGGCAGCAAGCTTGAAGGGCGGAGCAACTAATGCCTGTAAAACTAAGGTAAGATCCCAAGGAGGAGTGGGGTCCTTAACTGGAGGCCGTAAAAGAAAGGTTCCCTTAATGAAGGTTTTGCAAGGTCTGGAAGAAGCCAAAGACCCCATGTTTTCGCCTACATGGAAATTAGAAATAGCAGCCAGTTGAACTTTCACTGTAGAAGAGCTGCTGCACTGTTGGAAAAGGTGTGTTAAAAATTCAAGAACCACTGCCACTGAAGCCGTAAAAGGATCTAGATCCCTCTGAGAAGCCCAGATTGAAAAAAGCTTCCATTTACTACGGTAAACTTTTCTAGTAGATGACTTATGGGCTGCCACCAGAACAGACTTAATGGGGGAAGAAAGTCCGGGAGAACTGGCAATCAATGAAACTGGAGCAGCCAAGCCGTGACTGCCTAGGTCTGAAAGAGGAATCCCTGATGGGTGCAAAATAAGATCTGGAATCGGATCCAAGATACAAGGAGGAGCTACCAGATGAGGCCACAAACAGGGAAACCAGATCTGGCAAGGCCAGAATGGGGCAATGAGGATGACTCTGCTGCACAACCGACGAGCCTTCTGTAAAAACTTTGTCATGAGGGTTAATGGAGGATATGCATAAAGAAGACTGGGAGGCCAAGCATGGACCAGAGTATCCCTGGGGGATTCCCCCTGTGGGGGGGGTCACAGCAAAGAACTTACTGCACTTCGCATTGGAAGGAGATGTGAAGAGATTGCAGCAAGGCCGACCCCACTCAAGGAAGATCTGCTCCACTACACAAGGATTTGGAGACCACTCATAAGGCATTAGGATAGTTCTGTTCAATTTGTCCGCTAGTAAGTTGGACTGACCCGGAATGTGCATTGCTATCAGAAAACGGTTAGTGGAGATCGCCCATTCCCACACTCTCATGGCCTCTCAACAAAGGGGGTAGGATCTGGATCCTCCCTGTTTGCTGATGTACCAGACCACTGACATGCTGTCTGTCTGTCTGAATCGCAATCGTTCCCAGAGGAAAAAAGGCATGAAGGGCCTGCAATGCTAATAAGACCACCCTCATCTCCAGAACACTGATATGCATATTGGTCTTGTTTAGGGACCACGTGCCTTGAACTGTCCTGCCTGAGCAATGCTCCCCCAGTTGGGAGGCATCTGTGGTCACCGTGGCTTAGGGAGGGGCTACAACAATGGACCGTCCCTCTACTATCTCCGGTGAGTGGAGCCACCAAAGGAGGGACTTCTTGCATGCCTCGCTTATACGAATCAGATGAGTCAATGGCCAATCCAATAAGGACCACTGGACCGCCAACGTCCACTGCAGAATCTGCATATGAAGACGAGCACAAGGAAGAAGAGTGACAGTGGCTGCCATGGATCCTAGGGCTCTTAACACCACTATGGCTGGGGGAAAGGGATACTGAAGAATCGCGAGGACATAAAGATGAAGATTTCGGATTGCAATGTGTCTCTTCTCATCCCTATGTAGTCCAGGATCTGAAGTGGTTCTAGAGAGGACTTGGCTATATTTATAGTGATGCCCAGCAAGTCTGACAACTTCCGGAAATAATCCCTGGCTTGACAGAGTAGATGCCTGGTGGGAGCAGCAAAAAGCCAATCGTCCAGGTACGGATAGACCTGTATGCCCTGAAGCCTCAGGTGAGCTGCTACTGCTGCCTTGGTGAACACCCTGGGGGCTGTGGTGAGACCAAAGGGTAGGGCCCAGAACTGGTAGTGATTGGCCTCTAGCCAAAAGCGGAGAAACCTCCTGGAGTGTCTGTGCATCTTTATATGGTAGTACGCATCCTGGAGGTCTATACAGCACATCCAGTCATTTTTCTGCAAGTAAGGCAGAATGGATTGTAAAGTGACCATTTGGAACTCTTCTTTGGCAACTGACAGGTTCAGAGTGGAAAGATTGAGACTCGGCCTGGATCCCCCGTCATTTTTGGCACCAAAAAGAACCTGGAACAGATCCCTGATCCGGAGTGATTTGGGGGGACAGGCTGGATGGCCCGTTTGCTTAGCAGCTTTTCTATTTCATTGGCTGCTGCATCCCTTTGCGTGGATGGAATGTCCAAGAGAGGGATGTGTCACAAAGGGAATTGTGTAACCTCTGGATAGTATTTGGAGCACCCAATGGTCTGTTGACATGGACTCCTACGCCATTAGGTGCATAGAGAAATGGCCCCCGACTGCCTCCAGAGCAGAGCAGTAGGGCAACCCCTCAGGGCTGTTGCGCGGGTCTGTCCAAGAACGGTTCTCGAGACTGAAAGTTCTTCGGACCCACCCCCCTTCCTCTGGGCTGGTTTCTGTCTTGCCACCTCTGCCTCTAGGGGAAAAGGAGTCCTGAGTGTCCCGGGAATACTGAGACTTACGGAACCACATATTCTTTTGCCCCCGCTGATTCCTGGAGAAGGATCTTTGGGGGTTAGAGAAGCGGATCCTGATGGTAGACAGTGTCTTCCCATCCTTCTCACTCTCGACTAGTGTGTCATGGACCGTCTTCCCAAACAAGGAAGAGCCATCATAGGGAGCATTCGCAAAAGACGCCTTGAAGGGTTCCGCAAAATTACATAGCCTGAGCCAGGCGTGTCGCCTCATAGCAATGCTGGACCCAGCCTCCCGTGCTGCTCCTTCGGTGGCATGAGAAAGGAGTTGCAGGGACGTGTTTATAACCGCTTTCAGAGTAGCCATTCATGTAGAGAATGTGTGTTTATCCTCTGGCGACATGGACTCCGGGGGAGACGCAGTGAAATCTTTGATCAGGTCATGCTGCAGTCTGGTAACATGGGCCATATAGTTCAGTGCCCTTATACAAAAGGTGGCTGAAGCATACGTCTGCTTTCCCAACCGGTCCATCATCCTGGACTCTCGGTCCGGGGGATGGACCATGGAACTCTCCTGAGCCAGTTCCTTCTTCGTGGCAACTGCTACTACCATGGCATCCACTGGGACCCTTTGTTCCAGCTCGGTCTATCTACCGGGGGGCTCAAGATTTTATCTGGACATTTTGAGATTGTCTCCACGGTGTCTGGTTCTTTCCATGCCCTGGTGGTAATGAGGTCCACCAGGGGGTCTGCAGGGGCACACCCAAGAAGTAGATGGGTCCCGTGTCGAATGCCTCCAGAAACACCAACTTGTCCGAGGAAGGCTTGGGGCAGTCTAACCCCTCCCCCAACTGGTGCAGGATCTCCATGATGTCTCCAAATGAGACATGCTTGGGGGGTGATCTTGGGAGAGCCTTCTCCTTCCTCCAAGTCGGTATCCTCCGTGAGGGGCTCAGGAGAGTCCAAATGCCTCCTCTTGCACTTACATTTGTGAGGAACCTCTTCGGTGGGACTTTCCGGAAAGGACTCACAAACCGCTTGGGGTTCCTTGGGGGGAGCAGTCTGGGGCATGTCGATCACGGGCTGTCCCTACATGGGCAGATTGGCAGAAGATGCACCCAGAATAGAGGGGGTCGGGGCGGACTCTGTGGAGATAGTCAGGGGCCTCGATCCATTAGCGAGAACCCTTACGCTCACATTGAATGCCGAGGGGGAGTGAGCCTCCCGAGCATCTGACAGAGAGTATGCCCTCCCCAGATCCGACTCAGGGATCAAAGCCAACCCCAAAGGCACCGAGGCTCCAAGAGGTAGGTCTCACCCCTCAGATCCGACTCACAGGCTATGGCTCCGAGAGCTTGGATCCGACTGGCTCAAGGTAACTGCTGGCGTTGAGGTAGGTGGTATCATCGTCGCTGACCCCCTGACTCTGGGACCTCTCGGATCCAGGAACTCCAAACCCATAGGACGGTTTGGAGAAGGGGCAAATAGTGGCAGTGAGCTACCCCCTCCAGAGGGAGAGGGAGACAGCAAGACCCCCATCTGAAGCCGACTGAGAACAAGCCTTCGCATCAATCTGTCCATGTCGGCTTTGGAAAGGCTTCTAGTTGGCATAGAAGAGGCCACCAACGCCGATGGAGAAGGCCGGTGGCTGAAGGCCCTAGATGAATGGCAAACCTCCTCTGGCTCCGGGGAAAACCTCAGAGATCAGAGCTGAGGGGAAGTTGGCTTGGAAGGTGTAGGAAGCTTGGGAGGAGGACCTGCCGGTTCCGAGCGCTCCGGGGATCTCTTCCTCCCTTTCTCTTTTTCACGGTATCTCTCTTTCTCTTTTTTCTTCTCCCTTTCCCTGGGTTGGTGGTCGGGAAGGAGAGTCCCAGCCTGGGTGGGAGGAGAGGACACAACAGTAGTGGAAGGAGCAGTCACAGCTGTGACTGCCACTATAGAAGACGAGGATGCTTTTATATACTTATATATGTTTTTACAATTTTTATTTGCATATGTACATATATTGATGGCATCCACATTTCAGCCATTAAGTGTTATTTAACTTCAACATCAGCAGCAGACATTTAGTTGTGTTGCATTGTTATTTGCATAAGCATGAATTGCGGATATAGGATGTATTTATCAATTCATATATGCCACAGTGATCTATTATTCGTGCATATATTTCTGCCATCAAGTGCTACCTAATTATAACACTAGCAGTAGACATTTGGTAATGTTGCGGTTTATATGTATTGCACTAGCTGCAGCCATAGGATGTTTTTAAAATCTTTTTTGTAGTAACATATACATTAGATTATTTTATAACTTATATACTTACAGCGGATATTTGAAGCTGCTAATATGAATAGATATACAGTAGTCATGAACTCGATTTTTATGCAAAGTAGTTAGCTGTATATAATAAGATATGTATACTTTTAATTGTTAATTGAATAATTATCCTTGTACCATGTGATTAATATATAAGGAAGTGTCTTTGCAGTTTGAAATTGTTATGGTCTGATGAAGCGGTTTGTGAAAGCGCTCACCTTTGTGCATGTATTAAAAGACTATTAGTTTTATTTGCAAGACTGGATTATTTGACGCCTGGTGGTTTCCTCTTCCTATTTACTGCTATTGGGTTTGTTACTTATATCATTCTCATTACCGGAGAGGCATTTACTCCTGTAGGTGTGCTTTCTTTTATTCTTAACCCTTCAATATTAATTTAGCCTTACTGTCATTTAAGGCCATGGGGTTAAACCCCGCACAAATGGTGCACTCAGTGGCCAGATGAGCAGCCCCTAAACAAACAACGCACAGAGTGTGGCCATCCACAAAGAATAACTTATGGCCACACTGTGCATTTTCTGAAGACCAAATTATGTTGATCTGCCATAATAGTGGCTGGCTACCCAACCACAACACTCAGACACACACACTCAAAACACGAAGCGGGAAAGGGGAGGAGAAGGCCTACGCTAACACTAGACTAACAACAAACTACTGTAGATTTTTTTTTTTTTAAACTAACTTTTAGTCTCAATAGAGAACGCGAAGGGGAGGAATAAAGGGACCTAAAGAAATAAGGAAAAACACACTTTCACTCAAAAAAACAAACAAACCCCAAAACAACAGTCTTACCACCTGGAGCTCAGCGATCACGATGCAGGTGAAGCTGCGGCAAACGAGATCTGAGGGAAGGAAGGAGATGCAGTGGTATTATGGGTAAGGGGAGGAGCTTGGAGCTCAGATCTGATGCTGGTGAAACTGCCATCTTGGATCTGGTCCGGATCCGAAGCCCACAGGTTGATGACCAAATGAAGTTAACTACTTCAGATCAGTTTTTATTAGGCACTAGTTGTCATCCAGCATACATTATTGAATCATTGCCCTATGGGGAATTCCTTAGAATTTCTTGATTATGTAGTGACTTTGACCTTATGAGGGATGAGCTATCTTGTGCAGCCAATATGTTTTTGAATAGAAGATATGAAGCACATTTGGTAGAAACTGGCTTACGCAGAGTTAGCAAATACAGTGGGAATAATGCTTTATACAGAAAGGCAGGTAGTTATATTGAACAGCAAAAGGAAAAGGAGACACTAGATGATAGAGTTTTTATAGTGACAACATACAATGTCTTGAGCCCTAGTACAAAGAAGTTGTCATTGCATTATTGGGACTTTTTACATAAATATAGGGATCTACAAGTTGTTACACAGAAGGTGCCCATATTTTCATATAAAAGGGGCAGGAGTATTAAAGATATGGTAGCCCATAGTAAATTTCAGAGACCTGTTGACACTTTACTACAGAGTGTGAATAATGTGGTTACCTTTCCATGTAGTAAATGTACTGGATGTAAATATGTAGTCAACACATTTTCCAAAATTAATGATGTGTTTTTTATGGTTAAAGGGGAATTTAATTGTTTGACTGAAGGTGTTGTATATGCAATTAAATGTGAATGTGAACATTTTTACATTGGCAAACTAAAAGGGCTTTCAAGTTGAGATTACAAGAACACTTAAGAGATTAGAGCTGGGAAACTTGAAAGCCCTTTAGCACAACATTTTAAAAGTTTTCATAATTGTAGTCTTGATTGATGGCCTTATTTTAGAAAAAGTACATTGTGATACAGGTTGTAAGTTAACTAAAAAAATGTTATATAAGGGGGCATTATTTATTTTGAAATATTCAACTTTGACCCCTAGAGGGCTTAATACAGAATGTTTCTGGAAGTGTTTGATTTAATTTTAATATCTAATTGTTTAATTACATCTTATTACATGGTTAAGTGGGGAGATGCTGGTATATATGGGAATGTATTTCAATTATTCTTTACTCCTTGAAGGCTTGCCATAAGCCAAGGTGCTACAGATTGGCTTTTTAATAAAAGATTTGGCTGATGTTTGGTGGTTTATCTTATTACTAAGAAGCTTTTCTAAATAATCACATATTATTTAGAAAGAGACAGTCTAAAAGCAAAAGTTAGGGTTATAACAGGTATGTTCTTGATGGATGATGCTGCACTTAGTCTAGTTCTGACATTTACAGTGAGCTCTCTATAATGATTAGGACTAATAAGGTTACTTAAAGAAGCATACAGCATGAATCAAAATTACGAAATATATTTAAGAAACATCTAAAATATGTTTTAGCTAAAGAGAGTAATAGTGTTTTCTTACTACATAAATAGGTATATTTTTGCTTCTTTTACTTTTAGCTGATACCGGTGGTGCAGCGGTTAGCTTTGTCACCTCACAGCAAGAGGCTTTCCATTCTCGGTTGTAGCACCTTCTGTGCAGAGTCTGTAAATACTCCCTGTGATCGACTAAATTAAAAAAAAAGACATGCAGGTAGGTGCAGGAGTGTGTGTGTGCCTTCTCTGAAGGTTGGGTGCTGGGCTGGCAACTTGACACCGTTAAAAAAAAAAAAAATCTACTGTCAATCATAAGCGGACTGGTGATCCGCTGTGGTGACCCCTAACCAGGAAAAGCAGAAAGACTTTACTTTTAGCTGACAAAATGTTCTTTAATAATGGTGAAAAGCATGGTTCCATGTGTTTCCAATTAAATAAGTCCTTATTTTCTTCCTTAAACTTTTCTGAGTAAAATAACAGTGAAATTTATCAGTCATACATTTTCTGTTAGCAGTATACACTTTATTCTTTCTGGTATATTTTAGTGAAGTAAATATCTTTACAGCTGGTAGAAGTTTTACTGCATATTGCTCAAAGCAGAATCAGTCAGAGAACTATACAAAACTTCCACCACATTGGAGAAATCATAAAAAAAAATGCTGAAACAAACTTGGACTTGAATTCAGACCTTTACAATACCATTGGTCTTTTAACACTGAAACAAACACATTTATTTCCCCACTACCTTGATTTAAATAAGACTTCAGACACTAAATTATAAAGAAAACTGTTCATGAAGGCAGGGATCTTGGAGTTGAAAAGATGACTTCAGATCATCTGCGAACTGCCCATGTGACACACTGCAAAACCAAATCTGGAATAAGGAACGGAGTAAAATGGTGGTCACAAGCGTTAGCCCTCAGGGAAAAGGGCAAAGGTCAGTGATCCTCAACATTTCATAAGTAATTCTAGTGATGACATCTAAAGCAAAATAGATGGAATATTGTTCAGTAAATGCCAAATGTCACTGAGGGTTAAAAAATGGCAATCAAAACACAAATACAAAGGTGAAAAAGGCAGGGATCCTCTTCATTGCCAGCACAGAATGTGAAACATCTGACACAGACGACATTTAAGGGCCTGAAGTATATTTGGTAATGGTGAATAAGGTGTGCAGGACAGGTGCACAGCAAATGAGAAACCCAAGAAGATAAACATTCCAGTGTAATTCACTATTAAGGCACCAAACAAAATATTAACGTACAGTTGTAGCCACATCACTTAGCACAACACCCTCATGAAGCAACCTAAATGAAGGACATTAAGGTAACCAAAAGGCAGAAGAACACTGAGACTAAGATACACGAAATTGGAAAATAAGACTGAAACCTTGAAGCTACCAGAGATGACCCACACAGAAAATAAGTCTGAGTGTTTCAGACAAAACTGCAACAACACCATGAAGTGAGAAGTGATGGAAGGATGGGCTAATAAACGAAAGGGTGGGCATCAAAGGGAAACACATGCAGGAAAAGAAACATCAGCAGCAAAAAACACATGGATTTATTCAGTTTGGGAAGTTGTGCTGACAGAAATGCTAGGACATGAAATAGTGACGAAATATGAAAAGATGAGGGGCACTGTGCTTGTGGTGGGTGCTGAATAGAACATCTGTGAATCCGTGAGGCGAGCCCACAGGCAAACTGCAGAAAACACGTAACATGGTTCTACTGACTATTTACAAGTGTGTGTTCATAAATCGTCTAGTTAACAAAATGGTTGTGTTTACTGCCAGTGATTTTTTTTAAAAGGTGTAATGTAAAGGGAAAGAATTTCTTAGTTTAAATGAAAGCACATGCTCATTTCCTGGACATTTAACACTATAATAATCACTTCCTCAAAACATTAGATTTTAGGAAGTACCATGATAACACTTTTACTGCATGGAAGACCAGAGGCAGTCTAGAAACCTGACCTTCATTTGCAGTTAATTCTTTACTGCTTAGCAACAGACTGCTCAAGAAAGGTTAACAAAACTGTTAAAGTGAACAAGTAATGGAAGCAACTGGCCTGCAGAAGGACAGTAAGTAATGCTATGATTGATGAATTATTTGAAAACACCTGAGTAAGACACTAAGAAGCACATATTTCAATTACCATATTTTCCTTTAAAACTCCAGTTTAGAAATAAAAAAAAAAATCTCTTGCCAATAAACATAACAAACAAGTTCACTAAAACCTAATATCTCACCTAATGTTGTTGTTTGTCTTTCGGCTTTTCCCGGTAAGGGGTCGCCACAGCGGAACTCCGGTCTGCTAATGATTGGCAGTAGATTTTTAAGAAACGCCGAGGTGCCAGCTCGACACCCAACCTTCAACGAAGGCACGCCCATTTACGCAAGCATGTCTTGCGAACGTTACCCAACCGCGGGGAGGACATGCAGACTCCACACAAAAGGCACTCCCAAGCCCAGCCGAGAATCAAACCGGAGAACCTCTTGCTGTGAGGTAACAACGCTACCGCCGTACCACCGTGGCATAACTAAATATCTCACTCAATGTGGTTTTCATTTTTATTGTGAGCCTCTTACTCTCAGTGAATGTCTTTTAACAAAGGAAGTGTTAAAAACCTAGCTTTTTTTCAGATAGGACTAAAGACAGTATGAGCACTGAAACATATGAACTTGTTTTAAAATAAATTATGAAATAACACTCTGATGATATGAGGTACTACCAGCCATGCCAGGGAGAATCTGTAGGGCAGTGGAAGTATGACTTGTGCCAGCACAGCTAGCTGGAATTTTATAAATAATTGTATGTCATTTGTATATCAAGCTAATCTGTACAGATGCTCATACTGAAAATGTATTTGTGAGATTTGCTTGTGTTAATTGTCTTAAAATGTATCAACAGTGCACCTTGCTGAAATGAAGAGAAATGTGCTTGTATTATTGTATCTGAATTAAATGTATATGTTTTAGCAGAGGACACTGGCACAGCAATGGTTAACCAGTTGGCTTATTTTAACAGCCATTATCTGTTAGCTTTTGTAAAGAAGGGGGGAAGTGTTGTAAATGGCTCTGCCTCCTAGGCACTGCCAGAAAAGCTCAAAATGTGTATTGCAGCAGTCTTCTAAAGTCCTGTCTCAAACTTCAAAAACAGATATTGTGGGAACCTAGAGTCAGGTGACCAGATGAGGTCATTCTGCAAGTTATCTTGGATATTATATTTTACATGGAGTAATCTCAGAATATAGAGCCTGACTAGAAAGACTGCTCACATATTTTATCTTGTCTTGCCCAAGTAAGTTACTAGGGAACAGTAAATTCTCTTAGACTCAGTCAAGAATTTAGTGAAGCTTAGTTTAGAGATTGTTTTTTTCTATTGGCATGAGTCTGTCCATTAACGTTGTTTTCAATATTTTCTGTGATTTGAACTCTGTGGTTTACTGTGCATATATATTCAGTATTTTCATGTACTTTTAGGTTCATATGTGTGTACTAGACTAATGGCCCTAGAGCCTTTACAAGCCTAGTCCATAGGATTACCCTGGCATCATGCCACCCGACCTTAGTTCCCAGTGCCTCTGTCGAGTAGAGCCAATGGAGTGATCCCAGGGTGAATTTTCTATTTCCCATCCACTCATCAAGATTTTTCTTGAAGAGGGCCAGTGAGGTGCTCTGTTTGACATGCATGGGACATATTTTATTATTTATTATTACAAATATTTAATACTTTTATTGTAGCTGGATCTTGCAGAGAGTATCTAACCTTTGAGAGTACTTATATTTATTTGGTGACACTGTGTGGGCCACTCCAGAAGGCCTAGCCATCTTGGTGAACTACTACACACTTATATTAGTATTAATATTGCAGCCTTTCCCAGGTGTGTATGAGAAAAAACAAATCTCTCAGTGTTGTGTGTGTGTGTGTGTGTGTGTGTGTGTGTGTGTGTGTGTGTGTGTGTGCGTGTGTGTGTGTCAGCTACTTGGGGCAAGGACACAAAGCAATGGGTTCATAGAGAGGGTGCTGGAGAACTTGGCTTGGACACTCGGCAGAGGACCTAACCCTACAGCTGTACCAGTGGGGAGTCTTATCGGGGATCTGGAGGGAGACAGTTATAAAGACATCCAGACCCCAGGCTAAGTGCATTCCCTGTGTGCTCTTAAGGGAATCTGTAGTTGATGCCGAGAGCTCTGCATCTAGAAATACTGAGTGTATCCATTTGTATTCCAAGTGCACATCCCTCTCCAGTGTCAGTGGTGAGGATTCAGGCTCCTTGATTACTGGCCCAGCATGGGGATGACACATATTGGTGGTGCTCATCACACATTGGTAGCAGTGGTGGGCATCACAAACCCATTTAAAATAAAAAGTTATAGCACAATAAGCATCCTGCTGTGGATACCATGGCATACATCTTCTAAAATAATTTCTCGGATTGACATTATTGGTATGGGAATACGAGTGCCTGTATCTCTGTCTGCTTTGTCTGGGTTTCCATATTACAGCTGTACTCCTGCCAATGTGAACAAAGAGAAGGAGGACTAGAAATAGTCACTGTTGGCATGAAAAACCTCCTCACAGCAAAAGAAAAAACTTTGGACTCCTCTTTTTAAATCTGTATGGTCATATGTGCTGTGCTGCAACACCATTTCTGCAGTGGCAGATTAAGTGCATGTTGGGCACTGGGCAGTTTTCAATCCACCACCCCTCCAACATGCACACATTTTTTTAAAATGTTTATGTACTTTTCGATTCATCTTCCTGGTTTAAGACTATTCAAACTGATGTCAATATACTCCACAAATACCCTTATCCATCATTGACACCCACATGACTGTATACACATTAAATGCCCAACTGTCATGAGAAAAATGACTACACTAAAGTATTCCATCAAGCTTTACACAAATGTACACTAGCCCTGCAAAGCCAGACAAATGACTTTTTAACCTGATCATGACAACCAGAGCCATACATTCTCATCTACATATAGCCCAATACCCAGCAATTATAGACTCATTGTTGACTGTGTAAACCTCAGATGTCTGACATCGATTAAAAATAAAACTTTACACAAATGCACTCTAGTCCTGTAAAGCCAGACTGTTTAAAATGACAAGATGGAAATTATTTTCATCCATAGACAGCCCCTTACCTACACCCAGCAGTTATAGCCACTTTGCTGTGTATGCCTCATCTGACTGTGATAAAAGATACTACCTCTCAATGTCCAAGCACAAGAATCAGTGACAAAGCCAAAAATAATGAGGGACAAAGGCCCAGAATCACTCATAGATGTCTCTTATATACTTAGAAAGTACCTGGAGTAAGATATTTTTTGCATTAGCATATATATATATATATATATATATATATATATATATATATATATATATATATATATATTCTGAAGTCTATGTATTCTGAACCTCAAATCTCTGACATGATGTAATGACTACAACCTTTAAGGATTTCTCAGAAACCACAAACATTATGAGGAATGGACCAAAAAGAAGTGCAAAAACAGGAATTCAGTGAAATCAGGGATAGCTGAAAGATATGTGAATTCAACATTGTTTCACATAAACAATAGCCACACATATTACAACTTATTTCATACAAATGCACATCAGTTCTATAAAGCCAGATGGCTAGCTGAACAAATGGCCAGAGGGTAATTTATTTTCATCCACAAACAGCCTCCACTCCCACTCAGCACAATCATAGTCATTTTATTACATAAACCTCACCCAAGTGTGATAAAAGAGTTATCACTCAACTTCATACTGCAAAACTCAGGGACAAGACATAAAATAATCAGTGACAAAAACCTCAGCTCAGGTGCTCTTAAATATTAAAAAAAACGTTTTCCATTGTCATGCATTTGTTTGCAGCTATGACATCTAAAAACAAATTCCTATCATAATTTAGCAACCGCAATCTTCAATGATTTGTCAGAAAACAAGAGTTTATGAAACATGGACAAAAATGTGATGCAAAGTCAGGGACAATTTGTGAAATCAGTGAGAGTTTCAACTTTGCTTCACACAAAGTCACTCAAGAGAATAAATATTCACACCAGTTTAATAAATGTAATCCTTAATGCTTTGCCACAGCAGCACATTTTATGAGTCACACATGAAAAAAATGGGGACATTTTCAACTTTCTTCCACAGACCTGCGAGAGAATAAATATTTCAACACATTTCATACAAATACACAATAGTCCAGTGAAGCCAGACTTTAAAATGATCAAGTGACAACAGGGTAAAGCTGCTTTTGTCCACAGACAGCCTCCCTGTTCCCACATAATGGCTGCAATCCTTAAAAATTTGCCATAAAACCAAATATTTTATGAGGCACAGGCTAAAACATGACACAAAATTAGGAACTGTTTCAATTTTATTTCACACACAATCATCATCATCATTAATCTCCTTTTTCCCATTTTCTATATGGGGTCGGGTGTCGTGTTAACTGTCGCCATCTCTTGTGATTCAATAGCACACTCCTGCCTTCAACACGCATGCCTGATTGTCACAGATCTTCTCTCTCACAATCCATTCACTTCTTTGCTGGAAATCCTCGTTTCCTCTTACCTTCTTCCCGTCTGTCCCAAATTTTCTTCTTGTCTTCTGCTTTTCTGCACATGTCCGAACCATGGTAATCTGTTCTCTTTGATCTTTTCTGCAGCATCTGCTCTTATGTCCTCATTTCTTTGTATGTCCTACAGTGTGCATCCCATCACCCTTCTCAGGCACTTCATTTCCTTCATCTCTAGCTTCATCTGCTATGCCTTTACCACCCAGGTTTCTGTACCATACAATAGTCCTGGTTGCACCACTGTCTTGTACACCTTACTTTACAGCTTATTTGGCATTCTTCTGTCATTCACTGCCAGTTGAACTATGCCAGTTGGCTGCAGCCCCTCTGATTCTAGCTTTGACCTCTTCATTCAGACTTCCCTTCTCCTCAACCACCCCTCCCAGATTCTTGAAGCTATTAACCTGTTCCATTATCTTCCCTTCTACCTCAATTCTCAACTTCTTTTGATTTTCCCCAATTTGCTGCCATTACCACTATCTTATCTGGGTTAGTTTCATCCTATTTGACTTCAGTTTTCCATTCCATTCCCTTATCTTTTTCTGAAGTTCTTGCTCATAGTCTGCCTGTAATGCCACATCATCTGCATAAAGCAACTTTGTTGATCTGTCCCCTCCGACCTGTTTGCTAATGTAGTCCCATCACCAGTATGAAAAGCAGTGGGCTTGGAGCTGAACCCTGATGCACACCTACTCCCTATGGGAGCCCCTCTGTGAGACTGAACACTGTTTCTACTTGAGTCACTGGGTCTTTGTACATAGCTTGCACTAATTCTACTAGTGTTTCTGGGACTTCAAACCACCACAGTACTGCCCAAATCAGCTTTCTTGGGACCTTGTCATATGCTTTCTAAAAGTCTAGGAATGCCCAGTTGGACACTTTCCTGATCTCAAACTTATTCTCAACTATCTGTCTTACTTCAAACATTGGGCCAGTTGTGCTGCATCATGATCCAAATCTAAACTGCTCAACTCCCATTTTACTTTCTACTACTTGGCATATCCATTTATCAATCACTCTGTCCAAAGGTTTCATGCAATGTGACAGGAGTATGATGCCTCTGTACTGCTCACAGTTGTGGATATCCCCTTTGGTCTTGTATTCTGGCACAAGTATACATATTGTCCAGTCATCTAGGATATGCCTTTCTGTCCACATTGCTATGAGTATCTCAGGAGCCATTTCTCCCCATCTCACCCAGCATATTTTTCATATCTGCTGTGATCTCATCTGAGCCTGCTGCTTTCACTGACTTCATTTTCCTTAGTGCTATCCTTACTTCTTCTATAGTAGGCTCCTCTTCTCCTCTCATCATAGACTGTGTTTGGGCAATACAGACTTTGTGTTTTTTTTCTTCATTCAGAAGCTGCTAGAAGTACTCCTTCCATCTGCCTTTGATGTCCTGTGGACTGGTGAGCAGGCTGTTGCTGGCATCCCCTAAGAAGGGTGTCTGACTATCTTCTTTGTCTTTCTGCCTTTGCCTTTCAATCTGATATACTTTCTTTGTACTACCTACTGAGTCACTTTCTAGAAGCTGGGAGAGTGCATCCAATGCCTGTTCCTTACTTCTGAAACTCCTTTCTTAGCTTCTTTATTAGCCAGCCAGTATTCCTTCTTAGCCTGGTCAGTCTTTTCTATCTCCCATTTTTCCTGCACACCTCCTTTCTTTGGATGACTCATGGACTTCTGCATTCCACCACCAGCTTCCCTTATGTACCTTATTTCCATAACTGGCTCAGCACATGTCTGTTCAGTAGTCTTCACACATGATGTTTTGAGGAGCTGCCACTATTCTTCAGCTCCGACTATTTCCTCCTCTTCTTGCGGTGCTACAGCATTGATTAATACCTTGAACTGTTGCACTTTCTCTAAAGTCAACTTCCAGGTCTTCACCCTGGTCTCTGTTGACCTTAGAGCCTCCTTGGACCACTGTTTGCAACTGATTGTGGCAACCAGTGGTTTATGCTGTGTGCCGACTGCTTCACTGGGGATGACTTTGCAATCATACCCCAGTGCCCTGTCCTTAATAGGAGGAAGTCTATCTGAGTTGCACGTTGGCCACTACTGTATGTGATCTTGTGGCTATCTCTCTTTCTGAACCATGTATTGGCAACTATCAAGCCATTTGCCAGACAGAAGTCTAGAATGGCCACTCTTTCTTTATTCATGTTGCCCCAATCCATGTGGACCCAGGCAGCCCCCATAACCTGTTCTGTCTGGATATGTGCATTCAACTTGGGTTTATATCATAACCTCGAACGCACATAATTTCAAATCGCAGTACACCGAACATGGAACATCGAAAGCAGAAAAAAACAAAAGCACATAATTCCGAAAACAGAAACCCTGGATGTACATGGTTGGCCTTCACAGAGCGACACATCCTGAGGTCGTTGAGAAATGTGCAATAAGTTCAATAAAGCCCCATATGAATTACCGAGGCTTCCACGGCTATGGTGCGATCTCAGAGTTGGTATATATAAGTAGGGGGGCGTGGGGGCGAAGCCCCCCACATAAAGAATAGTTTGTAATGTTTTGTGTTGTGTATTGGGAGAATGGTTGTGTGCTGCTTTACTGGCTAGTGTTTGAATGACTAAAGAGGTGTGGTTTTGTTTGCTACGGTGAAGTGTTAGGTTGCGCGGGCAAGTAGATAACCAAGTGTTGCTGTTTGTAAACTCTGTTTTCAGAATTATGGGCTTTCAGTGGTTTTTGCATTTGAAGTTCCATGTTCGATGTAATGTGATTCGTGATTATGTGCGTTCGATATTCCGATATAAACCCATTCAACTCAACCATTACCAACATCAATACTAGTTGTCCTGCTTTATCTAGTAGGTTCTGCAACTACTGTCTGAATGCACTATTTTCATCACTATCTCAATCCTGCTGTGGGGCATAGGCTGAGATTATGATTACACTAGAGACTGATTGCCATGAGTCTGTTACTAATTCTGATGATATCCCTCACTGCCTTCTGAAGCCTCCCTCTCACCACAACTACCCACACCATTTCTAGCCTGTCCTCCTGAGCAGTAGACTCTGGATTCCAAGCCAAGTGACTTCACTGTACTGCCCTTCCATCTTCTCTCTTGGATACATAGGATGTCCAGTCTCCTCCATATCATCACGTCATCCACTTTCAAGCTAAGTCCTGTCAGTAAACCTACATTGAGTGTAATGATTCTCAGTTTATGTTTGGTAGGTTAAATGGTTTTACATCCAGTTTTCACTCAACACAGCTATCCCAGATAACCTAGGTTAGGCAACTGGACACCGGCCAGCCAGTAGCTTATTGACCCAGGGCTGCTGGGCTTTATGGTGGGTATACATTGGCCAAGAGGGGCACATACACCCCCTACTCACCATTAGCACAGGTCTTTGGTGTAGGTCGGAGTAAGCTGGGTCCTCAACCCACTTATCACTGGTAACTACCCATGCCCATTTTGGGGGCATTAGTCAACATGACTGAATCACCTAGAGCTATATTTTACACTGTTGCATGGACAGCCCAGCCACAGCGCACAGTTTGTGATCCATGTTCTCCTATCTTGAGGATAATGCACACCACAATAGATGCCCAAAGCACTTGGTCTGTATAACTCTTCCCCCTACGGGGCACCATGTAGAATCTGTATTGCTACCCACAGCTCCATTCATTGGTGAGTTTGAGATGAAAATACTCAGCATGTTTTTTGGAGGTAGGAGGAACCCTGCAGAGACACAGGTAGAACATGCAATCTTCCAAATAGGCTTTGGCCAGAGGTCAATATCGAATCTTGTATCTTGTGCATTGTAGGCAAAGACCATTATGCCAGCTGGTCTCTAACAGTAAATAGAAAGTAATATAGATAGACAACAAAATAAAAAAATGTATTCATACAGACTTAAAATAATCAAATGACAAGAGAATAAGTTGCTTTTCTCTACAACCCCCTCCACACACATACACATACACATACACATACACACACACACACACACACACACACACACACACACACACACACACACACACACACACACACACACAGTTTACTAGTTGTAATCCTCAATAATTTATCAAAAAACAAAAAAAATGTTATGAGTCACAGACTACAACATGAGCCCAAGTCAGGGACAGTCTGCAAAATCAAGAATAGTTCCAATTTTGTTTATACAGCAACAGTAGCCAAAAAAGTAATGCTGAGTTTTAAACTAAGCAAACAACCATCTGCTGTCATCTACAGCCAGGCTGCAGTCCCCCCAGACTGCAATTATTAATGTTATATATGGCTGCCTGACAAAACTGAAAAAAAAATACTTACCTCTCATTACCACAACCCTCTAAAGCAGACTACAGCTCTCTACAACACTGTTTAATATTCCTAAGCAATCTTCACTTTACCTTCCCCATGAATCACAGGAAGGCAACAAAGACGTAGTACTGTGCAGAGGACTGTTGGACACCATTTATTTATTTTTAAGTCAATAAATATTTCTTTATTTAGCAATAAATAAACATATAAAGTATTATGTCCATCAGTGTTGCATATGCCCAAGTGGTAAGCACTGCAAGTCTACAAAGGAAATAAATATTTATCATTTAAAGTTTTTATACAACTACTAATAACTTTAACACCAGTTTATGTGCTCAATACAAATAATGGTTAACTAAAATGAGTTAGCAGTGGTGAAGAAAAACATTTTCAAAAACTAAATTATTTTGTTGGCCTGCCATGGACTTCCCTGGAGCTGTGTGCCTTGGCCTCCATCTGAATTACACCTAATATAATCTGCCAGTACCTTCCTGTCTTACGCCAGTTACCATAGTATGAGACATAAGATGAGGACAGACTCTAAACTCTCCTAATGAATTAAAAAATAAATACATGCATACATACACATACATACGTAAATAAATAAAAAGCATACATATATATATATATATATATATATATATATATATATATATATATATATATATATATATGCATACATACATACATTAATAAGCATGAAAGCTGAATCTTCTTCTTCTTTCGACTTTTCCCGGTTAGGGGTCGCCACGATTGGCAGTGGAGTTTTACGGTGTGGAGTTGCCAGCCCGGTGCCCAACCTTCCACAGAAGGCACACACACACGCACACACACACACACACACACACACACACACACACACACACACACACACACACACACACACACACACACACACACACACCTAGGGCCAATTTAGAGTGTCCAATCCACCTACTACATGCCTTTGGGATGTGGGAGGAAACCTACACGACCACAGGGAGGACATGCAGACTCCGCACAGAAGGCACCCAGCCAAGAATCGAACCAGAGAACCTCTTGCTGTGAGGTGGCAACGCTAAGCGCTGCACCACTGTGGCCACCCTAAGCATGAAAGCTGATAGCCTTTACTTACTTTTATACTCCCACTCCTTTCTGGTCCACACAGTAGGTGCAGGGTGGTATAGGGATAGACTAAAGAGCTTGACAACACAGACAGTTAAATCCCAAAATTCACCTGCACTACAAGTTTGGTCTGGCAGTTAGTGCAGAAGACTAAAGCTCTGAATTGTTAATGATCTGCTTCCTGTTCTAAGGACACAGAGTTTGAATCTTTCCACTTTTGTTTGCCTAGTGTATGAACTTAACAAGTCACTTAACTGGACAGTGCTTTGGGGTAATTGAGAACTTGGGTTATGTTTCTTCATAGTTTCCTGGACTGCATGCCTAGTAAAGTACAGTTGTGTACACTTACCATAAATGTAGATGCTCAAGTGTATTCACTGTTGCAGTCATCACATTTGGTTTATCCCTGCCAGGGTAGCCCACGGCCGGCCCGAATATCAGAGGCTTAGTATTTCTGCGTCAGGTGCTGTCACTTCAGGACTGACGTCAGGTCATCAGTAGTATAAAGTAAGGCAGCCGATGCCATTACATCAGTTTTTCTTGCCCTAACTGTCAAAACCCCCCAAGTGGGAGCCAAGTTATGGTGGAAGAACCCCATCAATAGAAAGTAAATACAAAATGTCCCTTGTAAGGAGAGAGAGAAAGAAGAGGGGATGGAGGGAGGGAGGAAAATCAGGACTGCAACACTGAATACACTTGAACATCTACATTTATGGTAAGTGTACACAACTGTACTATGTTTATCATGTTTCACTGTTGCAGACATCACATTTGGGTTGATTCCCAAAGCTGAAGAAAAGGGTGGAAGCAGTCAAGGAGACTAGGGGCTGGCTAGGATGCCCTGCAAGACTGCAGTGGCAAAACCTTCCCTGGATTTGGAAAAGATATGCAGGTGATAATGTTTGATGAAAGAGTGAACAGATGTCCAGGTGGGGACTCCTCTGAGCAAAGCTGCAGAGGTGGAGGCAGCTCTGGTGGAGTGAGTCCTGACCCCCTTAGGGAGGGGCTTTCCGTGTTGCTTGTAACAGAAATGGATGTAGTGAGCTATCCATTTGGAAATTGTTTGTTTGGAGATGGCTCTTCCCTCTGCCCCTGCAGCAAAGCTAACCAGTATTTGATCACACTTTCTGAATAATTTAGTCCTGTCTAGATAGAATCTGAGCTGTCTGTGCACATCTAGAGAGTGCAGGATCCTTTCCCCCTTGTTTTGTCGGTTAGGGAAAAAGGTGGGCAAATGAATGGATTGGGTGAGAGCCACACTGGACACCACTTTGGGCATGATGGATGGATTAGTCCTGAGGGAAACCTTGTCAGCATGGAAGATGATGAAGGCCTCCACAGCCATGAGTGCTTGTAGCTCGGAGACTCTTCTGGCTGAAGTGATGGCCAGAAGAAAAGCTGTCTTCCAGGAGAGAATTTTTAGCTCTGCTGAAGATGCTGGTTCGAAGGAGGGCAGGGTGAGCTTTTCCAACACAAAGTTAAGGTCCCAGGCTGGGGTAGGTGCTCTTTTGGGTGGCCTCAAGTTGCTAGCCCCTCTTAGGAATTGTTTGATCAGAGAGTGTGAGAAAAGGGGCTGCTTAGTGGGGAAATGAGCAGAGATAGCAGAAGCATGAATTTTAATAGAGGAAAAAGAGAGACCACTGTGTAGCTGGTCAGCTAGGTAATCCAGGGTAAGAGGTAGGGAGGGCTGTGCCATATCGGCTCCCTTAGCCTGAATCCAGGTGCAGAACCTTTTCCATTTGTCAGCATAAGACTTTCTAGTACTAGGGTGTCTGGCCTCACGTATAACATCTAGAACCTGTTTACTGAGGTTGGCAGATTGATCAGTGGTCAGGGAATAAGCCAAGCTGCCAAACTGAGGGTCTGCTATTGGGGATGCATGAATTCCCCTTCCCTCTGGGTCAGGAGGGTTGGGGTCTGAGTGAGATGTCATGTGGTAGAGGGGACAGGCTGCGCAGCAGTGGGTACCAGTGCTGGCGAGGCCAGTCTGGAGAAATCAGAATTGTCCTTGGTTTTTCCTCCCTTATTTTGAGCAGTATCCTGGTGATGAGAGGTAGTGGAGGGAAGGCACAGACCGACAGACTGACCCAGGAGAAGGACAGGGCATCCACTTTCCAAGCCATGCAGTGATGCTCCCTGATGCAGAACTTGCTGAGCTAATGGTTGGTGTGGGAAGCAAAGAGGTCGACCTTCGGGGTGCCCAATTTCTGAGTTATTAGGGTGAAGGTTCTTTTGTCTAGCTGCCACTCATGTGGGTCCAAAAGATTTCTGCTTAAGTGGTCTGCCAGAAAGTTTAGAAAACCTGGCAGTAATTGTGCTGACAGGTGAAGTTGTGTGGCAGAGGCTGTGTGCCAAAGTGTCATGGCTAGCCCGCATAGAGGGTAGGAGTGAGTCCCTTCCTACTTGTTGATATACCCACATCACAGTGGTGTTGTCTGTTTTGATCAGGAGAGCCCCTGGGGAGAGAAGGGGCCTGAAAGCTGTCAATGCATGCTGGACAGCTAACATCTCTCTTTGACTGATGTGCAGATGGATTTGCTGTGGGCTCCATTGGCCCTGTATGCACCTGCCGTCCAGGTGTGCAACCCAGGCATAGTCTGATGCATCTGTGGTGAGGGTCTGGGCAGCAGGGGGTGGTGAGAAATGTAGTCCCTTGTTGTGGGAGCATGCTGCTGCCCACCAAACAAAATCTTTCCTGCGGCAAGGTATCATTGGTATAAAAGTTTCCAGGTCTTGAAAGTGTTGACACCAAAGGCATTTTAGGTACCACTGACGTTTCCTCATATGCAGTCTGGCATATGGAATGAGTAGAATACAAGATGCCACGAACCCCAGAGCTTGCAGGACTTTCCTTGCGGATAACTGAGGTCTGGTGGCTAGTTGAGAGAAGTAGGTTGTCAGGTAAGTTTGCTTTTCTGATGTAAGGAATACCATCTGGGATGCTGTGTCCAGGCTTGCTCCCAGGAATATAATCCTTTGGGTGGGTACTAATTTGGATTTCATTTCGTTGATAGTGTACCCTAGGGAGGTCAGTAGGGACTTTACAAAGGCCAGGTGCTTGAGCAGCTTTTTCTGACTGTCTGCCTGAATTAGGCAGTCGTCTAAATATGGGTAAATTTGGATAGTCCTTTGTCTGCAAAAGGCAATGGCGGGAGCCTGACATTTTGTGAAAACATTGGGAGCAGTAGATAAGCCAAAGGGAAGTGCATAGAACTGAAAGTGCAGAGATCCTGCCCTGAAACATAGATATTTCCTGCACGATTCCCTAATAGGAATGTGGAGGTAGGCCTTTTTTAGGTCTAGGGTGGCTAGCCAAGCATCCTTGGAGAGCACGGGTAGCAGTTGCTGGAGGGTGAGCATTGTGAATTTTGGTATCACCAGGAAGGTGTTTAGAATGGATAGATCGAGGATGGGGCACCAGGTGCCCTCTTTTCTGGGTACCAGAAAAAGTCTGGAGTAGAAACCTTGGCCTTTCTGTTCTGCAGGAATGTGCTTTATTGCCCTCATAGAGAGCAAGGAAAGGACTTGCTTTTCTGCCTCTGCCCACTGGTTTGGAGGTAGATCTGGAAACCCTTTTGGGGTTGGGAGAGTGTGGAAAGAAAATTTGTATCCCTGGGACACTATGTTGAGGACCCAGTGGTCATTAGTAATGGTGGCCCAGGTGCTTGCGTGAAAGGAGAGCTTTCCTTCTAGGGGTAAGTGAAGGTGGGCAGAGGGAGGGGGTGGTGGAGGAGAGTCATTGTGAGTTCTTACTATGATGGGGTGGCTTAGAACTCCCTGGTTTTGAAGTGCAGGAATTCCACTGTTTTGATCTGTCTGGGGGTTCTGCTTCCCTGGGGTCTGGGCTGAACTGACCTGGAGGGAGCAGGAAAGGACCAGCGCTTGGAGGGTTAATGCCTGCTGAACCTGGGTGGCTGGACCTGTAAAAAATCCTCAACTGTCTGCATAGCTTTAGCTTTTTATTCCATCTTTTTTAAGGCCTCCTCTGCCTTAGTGCCAAATAAGTTGTCTTTGTGCAAGGGTGCATCCACTAATTTAGATTTAACATGGTCTGGCAAGGGGTGTTCCTTAAGCCATGCATGCCTTCTAAGAACAGAACCGGTGACTGCTGCCCTGCAAGAAGCTTCTAGGGTGTCAAAAACACAGTGTAAGGTGTGCTTAGTTACTTGACTTGCAGAATGTATTAACTCTTGTAACTCTTTGGATTCTGTACAAGCAGGAATGGAAGACACTTTTTGTTTGAGGAGTTCCATGGTATGTTGCTGAAATATTAGCATATGGAACTGGCAATTTAGTGCTCTGATAGCAAGAGTAGCAGAGGTGTATACTTTTTTACCCACCTGTCTAGTGCTTGGGAATCCCTATCTGAGGGGGTGGGATTCTTAGCAGAGGTTGCTTTAATTCCTTTAGGCCCTTGACAAATTACCTCAGGGTCAGCAGTAGGATTTTTGAAAAGAGATTTGTGTGAGTCAGGGACCCTGTAATACCTGTCAGGTTTGCTGGGTGCAGGAGGGAGGGTGTCAGGAGTCAAACTGAATTCCAGGAAAACATCGTTCACAACATCCAGGAGTGGGGGAATGGCCAGGGGTCTGTGCTGTGGAAGAGCTAAGAATTCCCTGAGTCTCCTTTTAGACTGAGAGTAGTCCTGACATTCCCATTGGAAATGCTCCCTTAAGGTATGAAGGGTTTCCCCAAAGGAGAAGTCCTCAGGTGGAGCGGCTGAAGTAATGGAATCCTCTGCATCAAAATCCTCATAAGCAGTGAGGGCTTGCATGTCTTCATATACAGATGCATCAGAATTATCAGACTCCTGTTCAGGCAAAACAACTGGGGACAGATCTCTTTTTCTTTTGGAAGGGGTAGCTTGGCTTCCCCTGATCAGCAAGATAAGGTCTTCTGCCATTTTAAGCATTTGATATGAGGCAAGGAAGCAGGTGCCTGAGATTGGGTCGTCGGTTTCTTGGGTGTGGTTCATACTCTGGGCCTTAGAAACTCGGTAGTTTTCGAAAGAACGGTATATGCATAAAATGTTGTCAGTTTGTGTCAAGAATTGGTAGTGCAAAGTACTTCCACAGAAGCCGGTGCCTGCTCAGCAACTCCGGACCCATCTAAGGGAGAGACAACCCCAGGATCCTTAGTTGAAGAAGAGTTTTACGGCATACCAGACTCCGAAAGGGTCTCTGTAGCGTCCTGCGAATCCAAAGAAGCGGGCATCAGGGGCTGAGAAAGCGCCTCACTGAGGACTTGAGAACTGATGACTAGCTTAACGGAAGCATCGTTGGTAGGTTTGGATGTGTGCAGTCTTGTCTCTGTCTTTATCCTTACATTTTTTGGAAGATCTGCTGTCGGATGGCTTACCGAAGCTATATCGGAATTTGAGGACTGTAAGCAAAAATATCTAGCTACAATATGGGCCCAACGAAGTATAGCTCTGGTGATGAACAAAGCACAAAAGCAACAGCAGGGGACATCGTGGTCTGGGCCTAAGCAAGTGACGCAGTAAGAATGAAAGTCTCATGTGGTATTTGCTTTCCACAGGCGAGACAATTGTTAACTTCTTCTGACATCGGTTAGTGCAAGAAAAAAGGATCCCCAACAGGGTACTTAGCTTTAGAAGACTTCAGCTTCAATTCAGAAGATGAAACTCAGGTAGTGGTCGACCAGCACTCGTGTGAACTGCTTCTGCTTTGGGCTCCGTGGCAAGAAAGACTGATGTAATGGCGTCAGCTGCCTTACTTTATACTACTGACGACTTGACGTTAGTCCTAAAGCGACAGCAACCGACGCAGAAATACTAAGCTTCTGGTATTTGGGCCGGCCAAAGGCTACCCTGGCAGGGATAACCCAAATGTGATGACTGCAACAGTGAAACATGAAGAACATCTACCTATGAACCTAAGCCAGATCTCTAGTTATGTGAGTGCAGATTTCCATACTCATATTTGTTGCCATATATTAACAGAGTTTGTCTTAGCAAACTATATTTGTGCAAAAGATCATCACGTAAAAGTTCCTCAGAAATGTCACCCAATTTTTTACTCAAAATGTGGAGCAGATATTTGCCAAAATTCCTACTTAAGTACTACAATTTGGATCAAGTAAAATAGACCTGGGTACCCCCTGAGACACAGTAATGCTGCATCAATGAGTCAGTCAGATCAAAGTTCCCTTAAGAAGCCTACGTATGACAATGAACAGTGAACAGCATGTTTTACTTCAGTCTTGTATGTATTATGGACTTGTTTACAGCAGTCAAAGGAGTTTTCTGAAAACTGAAGAAGAATAAGTCAGTAACCATAATATTCCCTTCCAGGTGCCAGATCTGATATGATCCTGACAAAGGTAGTCACATCCTGAATTCTGCAAAATATTAAATTTAACACCTTTTGAGATAGTTGAAGTTTGGCTGTAATGATCTGCATTCATCAACAAGTACATGCTAAAGCAGGTATGGAGTTGTAAGAACATATTGGAAACTTGTGCTCACCATTTTAAAATAATAGCAATTATCAAATTAACTTAAAAAGACAAAGCCACAGTGTGTCAATTTACAATATGATTTCATCCTTCAAAGGCTGAACACCAATTGCTTTCCATTCTGAGTTACCATTTTAAAATAATGACATACAGGTGATACATTCACAGTGCATTTATCAGAAACATGCACCATGCAAAGAAATGCCTAGGGAATATCACTAATATTAATGGGCCCCTACAAATGATTATCAAGGTCAGTTGTTATGAAATTAGGTTCCACTCCCTTTTCTTATTTCAAATCAAGTCAAATCAATCAGTGTGCTTTTTACAAAGTACTTTAAAAAGCCCTAGACAATCAAAATCAATAATATAAAAAGACTGAAACCAATCTGATGGGGTTAATGAAATGAAGCTACTGAATTTAACAGTAATTATAAGTTAATACAAAGCATAATAAAGAGAATGCTCTGAATTTGAACATCATAATGTCCCCCGATAAAAATAAGAATATCTGAGTTATTTAAATATGAAACTAGAGGTAGACTAATAGTAAATAACTATATGTTAATAAACGTAATCAAGTAAAAAATACTTTAAGAGATTCAGAAACTGTCACTACTAAGAGCAGCTCTTCCATTTTCTGCATATCTTTCAGATGTGCACTGCTTCTTCCACTTTGATCAATAATCAAAAACAGAACTCTACTATAATAAATAGTAGGGATTTCCACCAGTGTCCTGAGGAATTTCACCTTCTTTGTAAAAATCCCACCTTAAAGGCTTAAAGAGACAATCCCAGTGTTTAAAATTAGGGTCCGAGTTAAGCTGACAGAAGTCAAGCCCACTTTGACACGTCACTCTCATTCCCAACCACAGTGTCATTTTACTTTTAAATATCCTGTAAATCCACTGTTCCAGTCTTGTTTCAGCTCCCAGGATAAACTAATCTTTGGATTTGTGTTCATCTCCAACTTACAATGGATTAGGGAACTAAGCCCCCAGCTCCTGGCTCATTTTTAAAATAAAGAAAGCTGTGCCAGGGAAAAGGGACATCAGTGTATGCTAATTTTTAAATTTTGCATCACTCGTGCTTCTATAGGCATACAAGCAGTGGTGCATTTGTTTAGTAGTATTCAGAAATCAGCACATATCAAACTAGAAGATGAAAAATGAACAGAAAGGTGTGTCTACTAATGCTTCACCCTTCTGTCACACATTTCTTTCTATGAAATTATTCTACGGAATTACTAGTAGGTCAGAAAGTCCCTACACCAGGCTAGTATTCACAAAATCAGAATACAGTAAAACATGAAAGAGAAATATGGTTTCCACTAACGTTTCTTGACTCAGATGCTTTCTTTAGGTAGGAGCCATGTCATAAAATGTTGTGGATGGCCAGATTTCACAATCAGCACAGAATAAAATATGAAACTAAAGAAACAAAAGACTCTGTTTACGAATGTTTTAAAAGCCTTGCATTACTGATGTGCTTTCTAGAGTAGCAGCAGCAGTCAGATCATAAAATGCTTGATAGGCTACTTTTCTCAATGGGTAAAATGCACAGATTAAACTAATGAATGGCTCACAGGGACAGCTGTTGTCAGTACAACTGCAATTTGATATGGAATTTAGCTAACACCTTTGTTCCTTCAAGCACTCTTCCCCCACCCCCTCAGCCAAAGGTGAGCATGCTCAGAAGGGCAAACCTGAAATGTAAAAGGCTGAATCAAAACAAAAAAATCCCTAAGACTGTCTCTTTAAGAAAACCTACCTGATCTAAAACAAAAGGGCAGAATACAAAGGTGTGTTTATGTGATAATGCGTTCATGAAGAAATTTCACTCTCTCTCTTTTACTGCTGTATCAAATTTATGGGGGAAAAATACATCGACAATTTGAGGAGAACCATTCATCTCACATTTTCTTTCATAAGACATAACAGTAGTGAAGTTAACGTAACCCATTAAGAGATGCAATTTCAACTGTAGACAGTCACATTTTTAACTGTATAAGCATGATAAATTCAAAGTAAAGATGTTCTTCAATTTAAAAATAAGGTGGTAAAACTAAAGTTATCTCAATGAGCTAACCTCATATTTGACAATGCATGTTAAAGAAAAAAAAATCTGTTCTTTTCACAGAGAATGCATGTCCTAGCGAAGAAGATTACATGGAACATGGCACTTTTATATAATATGGGCAACATAGCTCTCAACCTTCCATCTTCAAAATGAGGAACACTCGCCTTCATAATGTGGAACACACACTAATGGCTTATTAACAACTTCAACTAAGAAGGTCATAGGATGGATAAAATATGATGGCGTTACTTATAAAGAAGATCCTTTAATTGATTAAAATGATTCATTTCTATTTTCCATGGATTTCACTTTAAAAAATTCCTAACACTGACTGTGTGACAGACTCTTTCAATGTGGAACTTTGAGGAACTTCAAGGAACACGAACGTTTTAAGACCCCAAATGAGGTACGTTCCTCGTAATGAGGTACACTTGAGAGGTATGATGGGCAATGCTGATGTAGCAACATTTGGTTTGGCTAGCTTTACTATATTAAAGGGGAATTTCTTTTAATTAGCACTGAAAGTTAATCTGTGTGGCACGCTAATCGACTTACTTTGAAAGTACTATAAAAATAATAAAACAAAAGAAACACAGTATGGCAAAAACTCACACTGATGGACTTTTAGTAAGAAGACATCAGGAAGACAGGAAATTCTTATGGCACACATCCCATTACATTTAACAGGTATTCAAACAGTATTTCTACTGAACTATGGCTTGCTGTTTTCTACTATACAAAGGGTTTACACATCCCTTTGATTTCCCTGTAGTTTGCATAAAGTCATTTGCTCAAAACTTAAAATAAAGATTTTTAAACACCTTTATGAAAATATAACTTAAGACACAGATGAACCTACATTAACAGAAAAAAACCATGTAAACATTTTCTATTTACAAACATTATACGTTGCAAATTTTTTACATGATTTTTTTTACAACTATCTTTCAGTACAACTTTTCATAACTCCCTGAATTTATGCCTTACTTAACCTCACTCCTCATCCTGAACAGCAATCTGCATGTATTGTTCCCACAAATTCCATTTGTTTCTATGTAATTTGCTCCTGCAATTTTCTTTTTTTTTTCAAAACAGTTTTATTAGAATAAAAATTGAAAAATAAATATGTACGTTAGAAATGAACAATTTTCAAATAGATAGTCAAATAATGATACAACAAATATAAATAAACTATATACAAAGACATTTTCAACAATTATAAATCGATTAAATAATTACTTTTGTAATAAACTGTAGACATTTTTCCATATATTGCATTTAACAGTATTCTGGGGAGATCTTGATTTGATAGTTAAATATTCCAAATTACAGACTTCCAGAAGTAAAGTTTTGAATTCTTGAATTGAGGGAGTAGTACTGGATTTCCAGTTTCTTGTAATTATTTTTCTGGCAACTGATAATATAGTCCAGACTAAAGATTGATTAGCTTTGCTTATACAGTTAGGTAGTGGAGTATTGAAAATAACAAGTGACTTGATGAGAGTAAAATTATCTGTGAAAATAGCTTGTAAAAAGGAATTAACATTTTTCTAAAATTCATTTAAAATTACAGCCATATACCATGTGAGCCCATTCTGCATTTACTTCTTTATAACACCTCCAACAGTTGACTTTACTTTTGTTAAATTTACTAAGAGAGAACGGGGTAATAAAAGATCTGTATACATATCTCCAAGTAAAAAGTTTCCATTTCAATGATGAGGTGGTAAGACTAGCTGATTGTAATATGTTTATTTTATCATTTTCTGTAGGAGAATGATTATTAACTAAAGTAAAGTGGTTCCAATTGGTATCTGAAACAGCTTCCAAGTCAAGTTTAATTATTTTATATATGTGAGATGCTCCTGCAATTTGACCCTATTCCAGTTCTTTTCTCTCTTTTACAATATATTCAATACTTCAAATACATCTATTTTAGATTTTGATTTCCATTTTCTAGCAATTACTTTTTTAGGACTTAAAGTGTCTAGGCAATTCAGATCCTGCATCCCAGCTCAAAAGAACCATTTCCTTATCTGCAGTCATTTGTTCCCCAAATATTTCTGAGTACTCCGTAGAGGTATTTTTTAATATGCCAACTTATTACACTCCCAGTTGCCTGTTTCTTCCCCATCACACGTCCAATATTTACTATCTACCTGAGAAAAAAATCTTTGATGTCTGCTTGTGGTATAAAATACCTTTGCAAACACTTCCAAGCAAAAATTCTAAACTTTCTGAACTTTGTTGCATATTTGGGAGCCCTACACATGACCTCCCATTGCTCCCTTTTCAATTGCTTTTTCAGTCTCTCTCCGCAATTTTTTCAAACCTGGTCTAACTGATTCTTATAATTATCATGCAATGTTTTATCCCTGGATACTGCCAGCCCAGCTATCTGGAATTTTGCAAATAAATATGTCATTTGTGAATATCAACATGATTTATATAGAAGTCTGACAAAAGGAAATACTGCCAGCACAGCTGTCTGGAATTTTGTAAATAATTATATGTCATTGGTGTATATCAAAATGATTTGTGAAAGATGCTTGTGTTACAACTGTATTAGAACTGTATGTTATATGTATATCAAACTTCTGGTACTTAGAAGTGTGTTGAAAAGGTATGTTGTAAAGTACTGAGTTTAAAGATGTATCCACAGTGTGCCCTGCTCGAAGAGAACAGAAATATAGGTGCAATATTGTAACTGTTTAAATGTATGTTTTAAAGTGGAAACTGGAATACAGGAGGTTAACTTCAGAAAAATAACTGAAATTAAATTATTTTATGGCCAGGCCATAAAAAAAGATGTTATCTTTCAGTTTCAGTGCAGCAACAGACAGAATGTCTATACTAGGGATCTTTCTCTATTGTCTTTAAGATGAAATATTCACTAGTTTTGATATGTGAAGGGAAGCAATTGTTTTATAACTTCCACCATCTGCATAAGATCCGAGTTCTATGTATTTTCACAGGTAGACGTTAAATGCTACCAGCTGCCATCAGTGGTTATTTTAGCCTGGGAACTAAGAGTCAGATGACATGCAATGATGTCCGTCTGCAAGTTATCCCAGCAGTAATATCTGTGATATTAATTTGGGAAGTCTCTTAGTGAGAGATAGCATTGTGTACTCTCTGTCTTGGACCTGACAACATGAAGATCCACTCACCACATTTGCCTTGCTCTGTAAGCAAGTTTCTAGGGCATAGTAACTCTCTTTGCTATAGTCAGGAATACAGCAAAGCTTAGCTTAGATATGTTTCTCTATTTATTTAAGTCTGTCCTGCAATGTTGTTTTAAATATTTCCTGTGATTTTGAACTTTGATGTCACTGTAAATATATATTCAGTACTGTCTTGATCTTTTATTATTTATGATTACATATATTTAAACATTTCATTGTGGCTGATCTGTCTAGATATATTTAAGTTCTGAGAGTACTTGCATATTTATTTAGTGATATTGTGGGCCACTCCTAATAGTTTTGCTCTTGGTCAAACTACCATTTGTATTGATAGTAACATTGGACATCCTTTGTTAAGGGCTTTAAAGTAGATGATAAGGAGCTGGCTGGTGGCAGTGATAACTACCTTACCATCTGGGCAAAAGGGGCACAGCTAGTAAACCTATGCCAGCCTTTCCCAGGTGTGTGCGTGTGTGTAAATCAAACCTCAAAGTGTGTGTGTGTGTCAGCTACTTGGGCAAGGACACGAAGCACTGGTTGGACAGAGAGGGTGTTGGAGGTCTTGGCTTGGTCACTCAGCTGAGATCTCAACTCTACAGCTGTGCCAGTGAGGAGTCTTATTGAGGATCTGGAGAAAGAAGGAGAAACCAGCCCCGGACTGACTGTGATCTCTGTGTGCTCTTAAGGAAAATTGCACTTTATGCAGAGAGCTACATCTGGAAATGTGTGTGTACCTGTCATCCTCCCAGTGTATGTCTCAACTGTTGCCTGAGGTGAGGATTGAGGCTCCTTGATTACTGGTTCAGTGGGTGGCGCATCACACCATTTTTAAAAGCAACTTTTGTCAAGATTTAACTAAAAATTCTTACCAGAGCAGGTCCTTCAATTATGAGTCCTCTATCCCTGTCTCTTTGCTTAAACTATAAATATCAGTCCATCATAGGGAAAGCAGCCTGTAACCTGCAGTCCAAAGTTCTTCTTGGCCTCATCCCACTCTATTACCTTTCCATCTCTAGTAATTTGCTCCAAACACCTTGTTTCCCTAGCCAGTTTTCTTCAATAAATTCCAGGTCCCTCTTGCCTATTTTCTGTACCCCTGCTTACAGTCATCAGTATTGGCAAAATCTTTCTCCATTCTTCTGTTGGCTTAGTTATTAGAATACTTTCCACAACTTTAACATAATATTATCCTCCTTAAGGATCTGCATCCAGATTCCTAGTCTTACCTTATTTCCAGAACATAACTCTCAACCTTTAAGCACAAGAAATCTAGACAGATCTTAAAAAGTTGACCGAATAACAGGTTTTGTAGTAACATTCATTTTCTGAGGGATATAAAGCCAGAATTTCAATTGTATGTTATTATTTGTGATTTCAATTCTCAGTAATTTAGCAGAAAATCATAAATTTTATGAGAAACTGACAGAAAATATGATGGAAACATCTGGACAGTTGAGAAGTATGTATCTTGACACAGCCCCACCACTTCATCATCATCCCTTTCCACTTTGAATTACAACCTTCTACTTGTGTTATAAATATGAGCTTAAATGTGTAGCTATAAAGCATCCCTCTAAATCAGGTAATCCTACTGTAATGGGAGGATCAACTTATCCCACTACACTCTTGCCCTCTTTCAGTCATAAGTAAATTCTTACATTTTTTTTCATCTGGTTGATAAAAAAATATACCTGACCTATTTATTTATTAAAATAATGGGAGTAAAAACATGTTCACACTGCTTGTACCTTACCATTATGTCTATCCATAAACAACAGCTTCCAGTTTCTCGGTTTTTGCAATATTTTTTGTTTAGTCTCTCCCCCAAATCATTAGCTGCCACAACAGAAGCCTTTTTAATCCATTCTCCTAAATACTTCATCTTTATTCTGTCCTAATACATATGGGTACTGCTGAACCAATATGTGTGTGGGTAAAAAATGTATGGCCATAGCCTTTGTTTATCTTCATTAATTTTATATCTTGAAAAGACATGAAACCATCTCAAGGTGTTCCACAACAACGAGATGTCCTTTTCTGGAATTATAAAGTAAAAAATAATATAATATGCAAATAAAGCCAACTTTTCTTGATTATCACACCAATTATAACCTTGAATTTCTGAGTTCCTTATTTTCTTTACCACTTGCTCTAAACATAAAACAAATGATAAAGGGGAAACAGGACACCCTTGTCTGGTTCCTCAGTTCAAACACAACTTATCAGACAGGAACGTTCTCACCTTTAATTCTTCATATATCCGTCTACTTAACCTTATTACTCTATCAAGGAATGCAAATGCTTCCATTGACCTACTCATAAAATCTCAGCGCATTCTGTAAAATGCATTTTCTACATAAAGACTCACCAATATCAGTGGTACTTTCTTACACTTTGCTTCCCTATGGAACATCATTGATATATTAATGAAGTAAAATGTTTGCCTCCCCTCCACAAAAACCACACATCCATATCTATCAGTTTTGGCAACACCTTTATCATTCTCTTAGCTAGTATAGACATAAACATTTCATAGGTTCATAGGTCAGTACTAGGTCAGCTGCCTTTGTGTACCATTTTAAGCCTAGCCAATTTCCCTTAGTGAGAATCAATCACTGTACTCCTTGTCTGTGAGGTAAATACCTTAACCATTATAAAGAACAAAAAGCATGAATGCTCCTTGACCACTGCAAACCACACCACATTTATTTATAACAAGTATATAAAAGCTTTTGTTTGTAACTTCTTCAAGTTTTGCTTTTTTCTGGTTCATGTTCCTTTGGATTAACTTAAGTATTATACCAAACCAAACCCTAAATGCAGATGTTCATGTAGATTCACTGTTGTAGTACCAATCCCCACCTCCCTCCTACCCCTTTCTCACTTTCACTAGATTCATAGGTAGTTGTTAGATATTCAGGCCAGGAGACCAGTGAGTACACTAGCACAATTTCCCAACTGTTCCAAAACACTCTGGTTAAATGACTTGCTCAAGGTCACACAACAGGCAAATAAAGGCTGAGGGAATATAACCATGTGCCACAGGAAACAGTTTGTTAGCAGCTCATTACCTTACTCCTCTGCACTAACTTCAAATCTATAATCATGGTTTAAAATTAAAATGGGTCTATATGAGGCTGGGTCTTTACCCTCTTTGGGTAATACAGTCTCCACAACTTTCTTCCAAGATGCTCGTGCTCCCCACCCCCCTTAGAATACTATTAAACAAAATCTTCCAGATCTTTATCACTTTCTTCCCTCCTAACTTCCAAACTCTACAGGAGTACCATCTGTTCCTACAGACTTCCCTGTAGGTTGATTATACACATCACTGTTTTTATTTCATCTCCTCCCATCTTAACTATTAGTTGTTGAGCCTCTTCTACTAATCTTGGCATAACTAAGTCTTTCATAAATATTTCCATTTGCAGTTTCTTAGTTTCCACATTTCTCTGCGTTATACTAATTTTCATAAAATTTCCAAAATGCATTTAATATTTCTACAGGATCTCTGCTTATTTTTCTTGTCATAGGCTCCCAAGTTTAGTGAAAACCCTTTCTGTTGCCTAAGGCATTGTGCTAAATGCTTTTGTGCTCTGGAGTTATCAAAAAAGAGTTGCTTAATAGCAGCATTTCTAAACTACTGCATATTATCCAAATACTCCCTTATTTTCTCTTTAGCACTCTGCGGTTGTTCCTCTTTTTTGTTCGGCGAAAGTCCCTTTATTCTGCCATACTTCAACCACTGTCAGTTCCTCTAAAGAAACCCTATTACTTCTTAATCATCTCCTTTTCTCTTTTATTTATACCCTATTTTTAAACGCCATGTTCATGTTATCCCATTTACTAGATATTCCTTCTGAGGAAATGTCTATCTTCCCAAATACCTCTCAAATAATTTCCACTACCAGTTCCTTAAATTCCTCTCTTTTCAACAGGTAGTAGGGAGAGCACCAGTGTCTCATATTTACTTCATTAACCTGCATTTGTATCTGACTTTTTATTGGGGCATGATATGAAATAGTTATTGGATGTGTGTCAAAGTTTTCAATTAAATGCACATCTCCTATGAAAAAATATCTCTATCCAGTCTAGCTCACTTAATGTACATGGGGAATAAGATATAAATTCTATTTGAGCTCCTACTACTGAAGTCACATCTTCTGTAGATCAGTGTGTGTGACATACCTTTAAGAAGCTTTCCAGTGAGTCAGCACATGCATAGAAGTACTGAGAATGTGCAAGCAAGAGTGCCATTTTGAGTGAGCAGCCAGAGTGTGAGCATGCAAGTATGCAGTCAGACAGATAGTTTAAGTTTAATGTTAATACCATCCATCCTGATGTATTAGTATACAATACATCACTTAAATGAACACCCAAGCCTCAATGTCTTCTTAATGCACACAAGAAGAGTGACATGGTGTCAGAATGGGATCCAGAGTCACAGCCATGAGGCAACTGGTTAAAGTTGGAGGAATATACAGGAGTGGATCATTCCTACTGCTCAAACAACTCGCAAAACAGGTCAGAAACAAATTCCAGGTACTAAAACTTGTTTAAATGATCTATTTTGCTACAAATACAAAACGAAGCACTCAGAATACACAAAATTGCTTATTAAACAAATTGTCCAAAACTGCGACATATTCATAAAATATTCAAATTACGAAAATGTTTAAAATAGTATCCAAATTGCATAAAATGTACAAAAAAAGGGAAAATGACCACATTTTTTTCTTTATGTGCTACTTTTTCGTATTAACTAAAGCTATTCAAAGTATCCGAAGTATGCAAATTGTTTGTGTGTGCCATATTACAGTGCAGTTATTTCGCAAAGTGCAGTCATGTCAAACTATATTTTGCAAATTTCAGTTGTTTCAAAGCATATTTCGCAGAGTACAGTCTTTCAAAGAGTTTATTGTGCATTTGATTATTATTACAAGTAATCCAAAGCAAAAAGAGCAACCAGTGAAAAGGCAAAAATTGTATCAAAAAAGAAGAAAACTGGTAGGCAGAGAGACGTAAAACAAAGTCCGTTTAATAAAACACAAATAATAAACACGGAATAAAACTTTAAAAACAAGGATGAGTGCTTTCATACCTTCTAGGTACTTCATCAGATCCAACTGAAACACATATAACAAGCAGCATTTATAATTCAGTGTCTTAGGTCACGTGACCTCAATACTGGCTTAATAGGAATAACATTATTTCACCCCTTCCCATCAGTAGCTCGGAGTAAATGCATCCATTTGATTTCAACACATTATGTTTTGTCCTTACATTGCCCCCTCTAGTTTCTGGCACATAAATCATCATGAATTTAAACCAGTGATTGCATCCTGCAGCTCTTACATGTTTTGACAACGCATTCCTCTCATCACTTCTACTTATACTATAGAAATGCTATCTAATCCTGTCTCTTAAGGACCGGTTGGTTTTGCCACTATAGAAACATTTGCAAACCTCACAAGAGGCACAACAGACCACATTTTGGCTAACACAATCAGTATAAAGTTTGACATTAAAGACTCGTCCTGTGTCTGGATGTATAAACTGATTATCAGTATTAATGTATTTACATACATTGCAGTGATGACATGGGTATGTGCCTATTCTCTCACTCACAACTTTCCTATTCTGCTTGGTCAAGGCTTTATAACACAGCATCTTCTTAATAGACAGGCAATTCTTAAAGCAGAAAGAAGGGGAGACACTTAGCAACCCCCTACATTTTTCATCTGAGGCTAGAACCTTCCAATGTCTTCTATCTCACAGATGTAACATTTCGCTTCACATGTTTGGGATGCATACTCTGAGAATGCACAACATTATTGGTTTTACAAGGTTTTACGTAATGCCTCGTGTACAAACCTCCCAAAGTTTTACAAACCATTACATCCAAAAATGAGATGCACTCATTCGACCAGTCATAGGTGAATCGAAGAAAGTTAGTACTACTGTTCAAATACTGTACAAACTGACTGAAAGTCTCTAAGGTATCTCCCCAAACAAGGAACAGGTCATGTACATATCGGCCATAATATAAGATGGACCCCTTAAAATTATTCAATTCAGAGAATACATACTGTAGCTGCCACTCAGCCAGAACCATATTGGCGTAACTGTTGGCACAAACTGTGCCCATGGCCACCCCTGGGTTTTGTATATAAAATTTATCCTCAAATACAAAAGCATTGTACCCCAGTATGAGCTCTAGTAATGTGCAAATGAAATACACTTTGTTGCTGTCATAGGCAGGGTCTCGACCTAGGAAATGTTTGATGTTGTCAATACCAGCATCGCTGGGAATACAAGTAAAAAGGGAAGATATATCCATGGTCACCAGTAGAACATCTCCTCTATACTCCATAGCAGACCAGTCATACAACCTACTAAAAAAATCCTTAGTGTCCCTCAAAATGCTTCCTACCCCACTGACCACAGGGCGGAGCTGATTTTTTACATATACTGACATGGGTTCTGTGGCCCACCATCTACCAGAAGCTATCGGTCGCATGGGTGGGTTCACTTGATCTTTATGTACCTTGGGTAACCCATAGATCTTGGGTCTCACTGCATTCTCAACAAGAAAATATTCATATAGCTTTTTGTCTGTCACACCTTCCATTAACAAACTTTCAATGCTCTCTTGTATTCTATCAACCAGTTTCAATACCTCAGTTCTATTCACCATGGTATATGTTTGCTCATCATTCAACATCAGATTCATAGCATTCAGGTAGCATAACACATTCATAACTACTATACCGCCCCCTTTATCAGTGAGGCGGAAACAGATATCATCTCATTTCATTAAGTCCAGTAAGGAAGAATATTCATCTTTACTTAGGCTGTTATGACCTTTGCCTGAAGAATGAGAAAAATAGTTATACATTTCATCTACACACAATTTATAGAAGGCTATATTCTACTAAAGGGATATTAATAGGTGTAAAAACACTAAGTTTTCTATAGACAGGAACATTGGAACTCTCTCAGTTAGCATACAACAACTTCAATGAAATATTTCTAACAAAGAGTTTAGGGTCAATCAGTACATCACAAAGTAATGAATATCCAGCAGGTATAAAACTTAGTCCATGATGTAATACATTACTCTGTTCAGGTGTTAGAATGACTGAGGAAAGGTTAAAAATCAAACCTTTCGAATTTTGTTCCGAACTGCAGGAACTGTCTCTACCTGTTCCTGTGTGTACTGCCTCTTCTTCAAGTTCCTGTCTCGGCTCGTAGACCTCTCTCTCTGTTTCGCTGTCAGAAACTCCAGTGCTTGCAGCAGTAAAAAAGGCTGTTTTGTAGCCGATGGATCACTCCCATTCTCAACGGCTCCATTAACAAGTTCACTCAGCCCTGGGTGTGTAATTTGGCTCAGTCATAACCTTTCCAACATTGTTATCCAGACCAGACCCTGTTGGAATAGTAAAACCACTTGAAAGGCTTTGCAGGTTATCCGACAAAACATCAGCTGTTGCAGCTCATAGTTGTTCAACTCATGTTGCCATTACAGCACCTACCCCTGCTGTTGAAGCCTTCTTGCTATTGGATGAATGAGCCTTGGTGCGTTCTGATTCGCAGAAAGGCCGTCTTTCATCAGACCAGGCAAAAATATGTCCGCTATTGAAATTTTTCATATCCCTAGACAATTTCTTCTTCTTGACATCAAGTAAATGCATGTCGTACTGTGCAATATCTGCAAAAAGCTCATCCAGCTTATACCTATAAGATATGAAGTCTACTGAAGAATTAAGCTCATAAATAATGTCCATTACTTCGGCTTGTACTCTGCTTTCAACAGGTACAAAGTATCTGAGCAGCAGGAGTATATGTCCGGCACTAACTTCTAAATTATAGTTCTGCTATTCTTTTAGTAGGTCAGGTAGAGTATTCCCATATTTGGGCATTTTACATACCCACAAGCCTCTGGGAATCACTTTGTATTCCAAGCATGCTTCAAAGTGCATCCTTTGCCATTGAAGCCTCTTAAAACAATAGAAGCTATTCTCTACTGAAAGGAAAGTTTGAAAAAAACATTCATAGGTGTCACTCTCTGCTGTTTCAGTAACATCATCTTCTGGTTGACACATATCCACAGAAAATAGGGATTACTATTCACCACTAACAAACGATCAAGCTGTTCAAAACAATACACTGTCTTGATTAGCTTCTGGAGTAGCCTCTACCCCATTCAAAACGCTCTCTGCCATGCTCCTTAAATGAAAACAAGTAATCCAAAGCAAAAAGAGCAACCAGTGAAAAGGCAAAAATTGTATAAAAAAAGAAAAAAACTGGTACGCAGAGAGACGTAAAACAAAGTCTTAAACATAGTATAAATAGAAGTGATGAGAGGAATACGTTGTCAAAACATGTAAGAGCTGCAGGATGCAATCACCGGTTTAAATTCATGGTTCTAGAGATTTATGTGCCAAGACCTAGAGGGAGCGATGTAAGGACACAAACAGAATGTGTTGAAATCAAATGGGTGCATTTACTCCGAGCTACTGACGGGAAGGAGCTAAATGATGTTATTCCTATTAAGCCAGTATTGCGGTCACATGACTTAAGCCACTGAGTTATACATGCTGCTTGTTATATGTGTTTCAGTTGGATCTGATGAAGTACGTAGAAGGTATGAAAGCACTCATCCTTGTTTTTTAAAGTTTTATTCCGTGCTTATGATTTGTGTTTTATTAAACAGACTTTGTTTTGCATCTCTCTGCCTACCAGTTTTCTTCTTTTTTGGTACAATTATTATTACAAGTACCTGGTAATTACAGTGGACAATTTTGCATTGTTTTATTATAATCTGTGGGCATGGCAGAAGGCTTTTGCAGACACACATAACTTGTGTTTGACAACAATTTTGCAAAAAAGTGACAAGTGTTTGAGCAGGAACACAATATTTTCATACAGGCTGATTTTTCTGACAAATATGCACATGCAAAGGCATTTATTTTGCTTAATATAGCTGGTTCAGAAGCCAGTGAAAGAGAGCCTTCATTTGTGTATGCACCTGCTGTGTTTGCAGGGGAGGAGGAAGACTGCCATATAGTGGTAGGGTCTATATTAAATCAGCGAACACTTAAAATAGCGAATGCTGATTTATCGACCCTTTAATAGTGAAAGCTGACAATCCTGAAGACACAGAACAGCGATTTTTTTTCCCAGGGAAAAAAATTGCTGGGCCATTTTTGGGACTTTGTCATTTCTTCCACTGTGATGCAGTCTCAGAGTTGCTTTATTTAAGTGAGGGGGTGAAGCCCCCCCACTTTTATTGTGTTTCAAACTTTTTTTTTGTCAGCTTTCGTTCTTAAAGGGTCGATAAATCAGCGTTCACTATTTTAAGTGTTTGCTGATTTAACATAGACCCTAGTGGTACCTGCTGAAACAAGTGAATACCTAGAGGGCTTAAAACACAAATTTAGAGAAATGTGTAATCCCCAAACGAATATTACAATAGAAGGGCACTTATATTACACAGGGGGTCAAAAGCTTGGTGAAACCATTGCAGCAAATATAAACTGACTTGAGATATAAGTTTAAAACATGCAGATATGGTGATTTGAGAGATGAGTTGATAAAGGACAGCCTTGTGTGTGATATTAATAATGACACAGTGTGGACAATTTTGCTTTGAGACAGTGCTTTAACATTTAATAATGACATAGAGATTTGTCAGATATATGAGCTTATAGAAACGCACACAAGTATGCTCACAAATGAGAATGGCAGTAGAAGGCACAGTGACAAAGCTCATGTTGATAGTATGCAGCACATGGTTAAAAGAAACAGGCCTAGGCAGTTACTGCAGGTCCTGTAACAGTCCCTGGGAACCCCCCCCCCCCCCGAGTCTTTCCAGCCATTTCCAGGGCATGCTCAGTGAAGCATAAGGGTGAGTCAGCAAAGTCAAAACATGTCGTAATTGTGGTGGAAATCACGAAGCCATGAGAGAAAAGTGCTTAGCTTTTGGTCAGTAGTGTCATTCTTGCAATAAGTGGAACCATTTCAAAAGCTTTTGTAAATCAAATAAAGCACATTCTTTTATTAAAAGAGGGCATTCCAAGAGGCAAGTTGATCAATTAGAAAGCTGCAATGCTACTTTTTATGTTGATGCTGTGTCTGTGGTTGGTGAAACAGTCAATGCAGTAGATTTGTGGGCAAAGAATGAGATCTTTTGTACTGTTTGGATTAATGGGAGTCTTGTAGGCCTCAAAGTAGACACTAGTCAAAGTGCAATGTTATGTCAGCAGAAACATTTGCTAGAGTAAAAGCTGCAGAACAACTTGATTTGACAAAGTGTGTGAAGCTTTTTGCTTATGGTGGTGAATACATTCAAACCAAAGGCTCAGTAGTGCTTTCACGTTACTCTGCTGGGAACAGCTATGACTTATAATTTTTCACAGTCAAGAGACAAGTGCAGTCATTATTAGGCTTTAGAGACTGTTTGAAAATGGAACTGCTTTCATTTAATAAAGAAGTTCAACATGTAAGCCTGAATGCAAACAGCTCAAATTTCACCCAAACTATTTTTTCTGCGTATGCTGATATTTTTGCAGATAAACTAGGCAAGGTACCAGTTGTGTACTCTATTAAGTTAGACCCAGAAGTCAGCCCAGTTATCAGACTAGCACAGAAAGCTCCAGTAGCTGTGCAGAACAGAGTCAAAGCCAAGCTAGACAAAATGGTGCAGCTAATTTGTCCAGTAGAAGAACATACTAAATGGGTATCCTCCATGGTAGTAGCTCATAAGAAAAGTTTACATGATATTAGAATATGTACTGATCCAACAGATCTGAACAAAGCATTAACAAAGCCTCATCATCCAATGCACACACTTGAAGAAGTTGCTGCTCTCATGCCAAATGCCACTGTTTTTTTCTGTCTTAGATGCAGAGAGTTCATTTTGGCAAATTATGCTTGACCGAAGATATTCACTGTTAACCACATTTGGTACACTATTTGGAAGATGCAGATATCTGAGAATGCCATTTAGAATAAAGTCTGCCAGTGAAGTCTTTCAGTGTGCGATGGAGCAATTTTTTTCTGGCTATCCCTGTGCTATATAGTAGAAGATATTCTAGTAGGAGGCAATGGTGAAGCCGAACTTGATAGAAATCTCAAGAAAGTTCTGGAAAGACCACGTGAAGTGAATCCTAAGCTGAATCCTCAGAAGTGCAAGTTCAGGCTACGAGCAGGTACTGATGTTGGTCATTTGTTTACCAGTTCAGCCTTATGACCAGATCCTTTCAAGAAAATGAGATGCCAGCTCCAGACAATGTCCAAGCCCTACAACATTTTCTTGGCATGGTCAACTGTCTAGGCAAGTTCAATCCACATTTAACCCAACTTTCAGCACCATTACGAGGCTGACAAGCAAAGATGTAATCTGGTCATGGTCAGAACAGCACCAAGGAGTATTTGATGTCCTGAAAAAGAAAAATGCTAACCCACCAACTCTGAGCTACTATAATGTTCACAAACCAGTTACTCTTTCCTGTGATGCTTCTAAGTTTGGTCTAGGTACATTCATTCTTCAAGAGTGTAGACCAGTATCCTATGCTTCGAGAACTCTTACCCAGACTGAGATGCAATATGTCCAGGTTGAGAAACAGCTTTTGGCAATTGTGTTTGCATGTTCGAAGTTTCATGTTTATATTTATGGTCAGCCTATCCAGATCTAAACTGACCACCAACCTCTTGTTACTATTTTGATAAAGCCTAAGGATACAGCTTCAGCTAGACTGCAACATATGATCCTCAAACTACAGAAGTACAATTTTAATCTTGTTTACACAACAGGCAAATTTCTTTATCTTGCTGATACTTTATCTACATCACCCAGAAAAAAACACAGAACAGCATAACAATGAGCAACTTAATTTTGAGGTCATGGAAGTGAGTAATTTTTCTTCCACACATCTTCAGATCCAATTCTCCAGAAGCTAAACCTATCAATCAGTCAAGGACGGCCTTCAAAGCAATCTTGTTTACCAGTAGAAGTGCAACCTTATTTTCCATACACAGATGAGATTTTGTCAGACAACGGTATCATTAGGAAAGGTCCTACGGTGATTGTTCCAAAGTCCTTGCAGCAAGAGTACATTAAGATCTTGCACTGTAGCCATCTAGGAACGGATTCTATCAAAAGAAGGGTGAGAGGTCTAGCTATGCCAAGATATATTGAGAAAGTACTTTTATCTTGTTCAGTATGTAATAGTACAAAGCAGCATCAACAGAAATAATCACTTCATTTAAGACAGATTCCTGAACTACCTTGGTTGACAGTATCCACAGATATCTTTGAGTGGAATGGTCAAAATTATTTGGTGTTAGCAGACTCTTATTCAAATTGTCAAAAACCACCAAAATTCTCGAACACTGTCTTATTCAAATTGGTTCGAGACTGACCTACTTTCCAACCTAACTTCCAATACTGTCATTACTAAGGTGAAATGACATTTTACTGCCCATGGTAGTCCACACAGAGTTTACTAGTCAGCAGTTCAAGAGATCTGCAGAAGAGTGGGACTATGTTCATATTAGGAGTAGTCCTGAATACCCTCAGTCAAATGGCTTGACTGAACATGCAGTTCAAAGTGCAAAACAGCTGTTAGAGAAATCCGGACATGACGTTATCAATGTTTTTCTCAACTTGTTAAATCTCAGAAACATTCCTTGTGATAAACATCTTGGTTCACCTACCCAGAGACTTATGTTGAGACAAACCAGAACCATACTACCAATGAGCAGTAATTTGTTGGTTCCATGTGCTAAGAACAACAAAGCAGTAAGAGCCCAACTGTTGAAAAAGCAGTTGTTCCAGATGTTTTAGTATAATAAAACCAGCAAACTGCTCAGTTCATTGCAAAAAGGGGAGACAGTGAGGGTGCATGTCAAAAGGTTTTGATCACATCAGATCTGTGAAAAGTTTGCGTCAAGAGCTGAGATCATACATTGTAGAATCACAAGGAGTGGAATTCACTTGAAATTGGAAGCATTTGTTATCAGTGACTGAACCAGTGTTACAGCACCTTGCCTGTGACAAAGACTCTAGTTCTCAGTGACGTGTCCAATGTTCCTGTTCCGAAGAACATTCCATCAGCAATCCCCATTCCTGAGAAAATCCCTTAAAGTCAACAAGCAAAACATTCCCCAGTAACTGTCCCTGTTGTTAACCCAGGCCAAACTCTTATTTCGCGAGATCAGGTCGCATGTCAAAACCTACTTCCAGATACACAGCAACCTGGACATGACTGTTGTTTTTTTCTTTATTAGTGTCTATATATAACTGCATGCCTATTCAAACATTGTTGTTTATATGAGGCAGCTCAGTAAAGAGGGAGGGTGTAGAACAGTGTGTGTGATATACCTTTAAGAAGCTTTCCAGTGAGTCAGCACATGCACATAACTACTGGGAATGTGCAAGCAAGAGTGCCATTTTGAGTGAGCATGCAAGTAGGCAGTCAGTCAGTTAGTTAGATAGTTCATTTAAGTTTAATGTTCCTGCCATCCATCCTGATGTATTTGTATACAATAAACTACTTAAATGAACATCAATGCCTCAATGTCTTCTTAATGCACATAAGAATAGCGACATTCCATACCATTTTCATATATTTCTTCAGAAATCTGTCCTCTTTTGTTATATTTTCCCTTCTAGGTCTCCCTGATACATCTTCAGTATTGCAAATCAAATTCGATTCTCACCTATAAGTAATATCCCCCTGATGAAAACTGATTTCAACATAATTTTCTTAAGCTCCATGACAGCAGTTTAATGGAATAATGGAATATAAATACATGCCAGAGTAATTCTACTCACTTGCCAAAAAGCTCCTTACTACCTCACATAAACCATTAGTCTTTTCTTTTCTTCTATCACTATCCTTTGTCCCTGATATTCAGCCGAATATCCATCCTAAAATCTTTTTTTTCTTAGCTTGTCTCTGTGTAAAAGTAGCTAGCATTGAGAAAAAAAAAACAGCTAACAACTTGCAGACGTACGAATGAATCTTTGTAAATTTCACTCCGAAAAGAATGAAGAGATTTCTTCTGGCTAACTGCCTTCAGTGCAACGTCTTGTCTCTTACTGAGAATGTTTTGTAATGGAAAAAAAAAGCAAGCTAATATCTTTGCAGATGCAAGAAACTGGCATTTTTTATGGTTTTCATCACTTTGTCTTATTTTTCAAGTGGATTTGCTTATAAAACAACTTGTTTACAGCTGAAGTCAAGGACATTAACCTAAACATCCACCTTTGTAAAAGCAATGGAAATTATCATAATTATCATCTTGGTTCTACATATTATATAATCAGTGCACTTTCATACCCTAGCAGTTCAAGACAACTAGAAACAGGTATTTGTTTTACTTAATATATTTAACACATACAACAGTCACTGAAAAGACTCTTCCCCACATTTAAAATACCTGACTGCACACTACACAAAACTGCTTTACAATATAGCATGCAGTTTATATCAAGAAATGTTTTATAAAAAATATTAATAAGAATATATTTTTTTACTTTGTTACTTCTTTTTCTCCCTTTACTGTCCTTCTAAACACTGAAGACATAATGGGGGTATATGCTTTATAGTCCACCCTCACATTTAAAAAATTCAACCAAAGTACAGTCTCATCTCAGCCACTTTTCTTTACAAAGCCATATTTCACAAATGTGGCCAATGCTTTATAATCTCAAATTATTCACTAATATTTAATGTTGCTGTTTTTCCTGACCATCTCCCTCTTCCAAAACTTGACTCTGGTACAAGTCCAAGGTACTCCTGATTCCTCCAGTCAATTCCTGTGATTTTTTTCTGTCTCTCAAACATGTTCCTTTGGAAAATGGGAAAAGGTTTCACTGTTTCTTTCTATGCGCTTTACTGGCAGAAGAATGAGAAACAGAGTCCCCTGCTGCTTGCTGGCTCATTTTTTGTTGGATATTGGTTTTTTTCCTTAGTCTAGTCTTCATCAAAAATGTCTTTGATCCTCCTCCAGGACAAATACTCCAAAGACAGCTGAATACAGCAGTATGGATCTCACAGTTGCCGCTCAACATTCCGTGAATGCTGGGATAAATTTGCTTCTCTTCTGTCATGTGTACAGTGGATAATTATTTTCCTCGAATAAGCGGCTGTCTCCAATTTTTATGAATTTCCTTTCTGCCATACGTTTGCCAAGATCAGCTCTTTCTGTTGGTATGATTGTACTGTTACTAAGACAGGTCTTGACTGCTTTCTCTTGGCCATGTTTGGTGCATGCACTTAATGTGCTCTTTCAAATAACAAATCCTGTAGTGGAAACATCATTCCAGTTGTTTATTTCTGCTTTCATAAAATTAGTACAGTCTGCTCCTTCCAATTTCTCTGGTATAGCAGAAAATCTTAGGTTTTGCTCTGTCTTCTAACTCTCCTACTTAATGAAACAGCTCTTCTCAAGAAGCCTTATGCTCAGCCAGCTCTTTCTTCATTTCAACCTATATTTTTTACAGTTTTATTAATGTATCTGAATAGTTAGTTAACGCTTCTATTTTTCCAGCCTTTTGCTATTTGAGTTGATATACTCCTTCAATGTTTCATTAATTTTAATCCCTCTGAGTACATTTGATGTATTTTCCTCTAATTTACTGGAAGTCACCTCTTGTACCAAAACTGGGGCTTGAACTGCTTCTTGCTGAAGAGCTGTTGGACCTTTCCCAGTCAGTGTTTTCTCTTCAACTTTTCTGGTTGATTGCCTTTCAGGTTCTTTAAATTTCTTCTTTCTTTGATGGCATACACAAATGGTCTTTTGTAGCTAGTAGCTGAAATTTACCCAAATAGCACCATCTAAGGCACTCCTTTTTCTCAGTTTTTGTTTTCTCACTGGGGAGCTGAAATTAAGCCGATGATCAGTATGAAGCCCCAAGCTTAAAATAAAGATCGACTTTCATTAAGTTTATTCTACCTGCACTGTTTACTAAAATTAAGGCACTTTGAGTGAGCTTGATGATGTGATGTAGCTATTCCTTTGAATTCTCCAGTATTACATGTTTCATTTCCACAATATTTATGAAAATACAGCACAGTGAGGTTATCTTGTTGAAAAGAAATGGCACAGGACTGCTTCTTTGGAAACCCCTGTACCCACCATAATGCATTTATACAAAAACAATTTCAATTTATATCAAAGGGGCACCCCACAAAGTATTCCCATCACTGATGTACTATCAATGGGGAGTGGCTATCAATGAAAAGGTAAAGGAATTTGTAGAGCTACATGAGAAGTGCCTGGTGAATATCCACACAGTTTACCAAATCAACGTTTGCTGAAGTTAAGCAATGTTCTAGCTGCAGAAGGTAATTTGCTATTTTACTGCAGCCTTTTTAACTGAAAGACTATGTATTACTTTAACATGATAAGCTTAAACAGCCCAGAAACTGTTGTCAGCACTAAAAACCTGCTGACAGTGGCATTACACATGATTTCATAAACTCTGTAAATGGCAGCAAAGACAAATGCTAATAGAGTCTGTGAAAGCATTTTAACACCTCAGCCCATTTTACAAGCATGTGGTACAGGCACCTTTTCAGTTACTCCTACTGCAAACATACAATTTAGCACTAATTCACAACTAAATTCAGTCACATAAAATGCAGAAGGAAGAAAAAACACACTGCTCTGTATACAGTAACAAAGTATAAAGATCTTAACTCCAAAAACTATGGCAAATTAAACACTAGGACAAAACAGAATATACCATGAAATGTATACCTTTAATTATAGATGAATTCACCATACTCCATCCACCTCGTTGGCATGCTGTCTTGGCTGAGATGACTGTATAAACGTTTCTGGCTCCATGGTCATGACTGGAAAATGAGTGTGTGTGTGTGTGTGTGTGTGTGTGTGTGTGTGTGTGTGTATATATATATATATATATAGATAGATATATATATATATATATATATATATATATATATACATACATACATATATTACAGTTATATTTATATTGTAATGCTGACACCCGCTAGTGTTCTTCGTCCTACTGGTAGGAGTTAGGTGTTGTCACAGGGCAGTTTGTGTGGTGGAGCTACAATGTTTCACTGTATGGTATTCTGCCACAACATGCAATCAATTTTCCTTTCAGTATTTTGACATTGAACTTTTGTTTTCTGAGTAGATATGCTGATAGTGTTGCACAATAATATTCATCTCTCACACCAGTGTCCCTAGTCTGCTGGACACTTTGATTATTTTGTTGCTGACAATCCACAGTGGATGCTCCATACATTTATGTCTGTCTTACAAGGTACTGTCCATAATTCTGCTTGCCTACTGCACACTCTCATAGCTGGGGTTTTCCAGCTACACAGCACACTGTTTCTGCATTTCAAGTTGTTTGATCGTATTTCAGGCTTGTGTGGACATAGTATGTGTGCTGTATCAAACGTAAAAACAGCCCTACAGAACTGAGTACCATGTTTACAATGAGTGCTATTACTTTTCAGTTATTTACAAATACTAACCCCTTTACTAATGAACATTTACAAGAAGGTCTTCCCCAGACAAATGAATGTTTTTGGTTTTGAGCTTTATATATATATATATATATATATATATATATATATATATATATATATATACATAAATGCATGGACCTCCAAAATGGTTTAACATAGTTTAAAAAAAAAAATCTCAGAGAATGATACTAGTGCAATTATCTATATAAACATCCTTAGACTATGTTCTTAACTTCAAAGATAAAAATCTTGAATTTTAATTAAGAAATCAAATTTAATGCCACAATATTAAAAAATAAAACTACGTGAAGTCAGAAAACTACTGCATTTTTATGGTTTAATAGCTCTGTGATTGTTAACCTGAGAAAAAGATAATTTATCCTTTTTTTTTTTTTTTAATGGGTCTTGAGGATCTGCTCAATGGCTCCCCATTCCTGCATCCAAATCATGGATTTATTCTTCCATCAGGGCAAGAGCTCTCTGTTCCATTCATTCTGCAGTGAAGGTGAGAGTGGCATGTTAGGGAGTGGGCCAGTTTGCTGACTCCATGGACTATCCTATCTCCCCATACCCCTCAACAGCTTGCAAGCTCCACAACTGCTGCCTTTGGGAGGAGCATGCATGCACAAAAACATCCATGCACTTCCCAAAGGTATGCATGCTACTGTGCATAAGCAACCTCCCACCTAGGTGTCACACTGCTATGTCTAATGCACTTACTAGGCTCCTTGCTGCAGATAACACCCTTACACTCCTGTGGGTACTAACAGTGCAGCATGTTGAACTATTTCCCTCCCTGAAGGGTGAGCTAGTGTGGATGCTCCTCCAATCCTTCCTAACTCAGTTTCCGTGGTACCCATGATGCAAGCTGAACAGAGTTCATTTAGGGTGTGGTCACAGGTAGCTATATTTTTATGTTAAATTGTGTATGTCACAGTTGTTGAAGTTTGTTCAATTTTACTGGCCATTCTAACTTGACTTTGATGATGCCTACTAATGGCAATATCCATTTTCTTCCAAAAACTCTTATAAACATTTTCAAGAAAAGACACCTAGATATGCAGACTTTAGAAGCCCAATTTATGACCAAACATCTGTAATAACAAAGAAACAAGAAAAATTAAAAACTATTATTATTTTGTTTTTTATCCCATAAGAAAACACTGGTGATATAACTCAGACATATACCATGCCAACCACAAAAATATATCAAAAATATACACATTGAATTCTACAAGCAAAAAAGGATCCACTCACTATGCAAGCTTACCAGTCATAATTGTCAGCACAGCACCAAAAAATATATCATAGCACTCAACTATAGACTACACTTCTACTGGTGATTTTGGCTGTAAAAACATGCACAAATTTACCTTCATGCAAGTATATCTGTTGGTGGTGTCAAGGATAAATTTAGTAACAGAAAACTTTTGCAATTCATGAGAAATATGTGTGACCTTTACTTCTGATGTAATGATAATGGCATACATACATATATATATATATATATATATATATATATATATATATATATATATATATATTCACACTTGCACATACACATATGATATATATACATATATATATATATATATATATATATATGTATATGTATATAGACAGGTATAGACATACAGATATATAACCCAGGGTGATGTATATTCAGGGTAGGTACTACATTCTCACCCTGAAAAGAAATCATACAGCCACCACTAACAAAATTCAAGTATTTGGTAACATGCCAGGATCTCATTAACTGATGTTTGCAAAACTCTCCATTAGGGATTGCAAAACTCTCCATTAGGGATCTAAGTTTTAAAAGGCCATGAGTTAATCTTGGTTAGAGAGCTTTTAGTAAAACTTTCAATGTATTATATTTGGAGACTTGGGTACAAAACACAGTAAAGAATGCTACTTAAGCCATAAGGAGTCAACTGCAACTCATAGCTGAATCTGTACTCAGTGTAGTGTGTATGTTCATGATGTGAGTCCAGAAATTAAAAAAGCATCCTTTTTTGTAAAAAAAGAGTTATGTACTTGTGACGACCATGCCCTGGCCCAGCAATCAAGAAGCCTCAATCCTCACCCCTAACACCAGGGAGGTCGTCTTCTAGAAGAGGAAAGGATAACTAATACACACAGTAAAGTACAATTTCCCTTAAGTGCACACAGAGATCACAGTATGGGGCAGGTTGCTCCCTTGCTCACCAGGTCCCTAATGAGACTCCCCACTGAAGCAGCTATAGGGTCCAGGCCTCAGCCTAACAGGGCAAGCTAAAACCTCCAGTACCCTCTCTGTCCAACCAGTGCTTCGTGCCCCTGCCAAGTAGCTGACACAACACACACACACACTTTGAGATAAGTATTTATACAACTTCACAGACACTCTTGGAAAAGGCTGACACATATTCTCCAACTGTGCCCCTTTACCCAGACTATACGGTAGTAATTACTGCCACCACCCAGTTAATAATATCAGCTACTAAAAGGCCCTTAAAAGGGTGTCTAATTATTACTGTGCAATATTAATATCAATGGTAATGTGACTATACAGTCTAAGGCTTATCAGAGTGGCCTATTACAATAAACTCTATATGAATATGAAATGTAGTCTAGAGCTTATCTCTACACAAAGCAGCCACAGGTTGAAGGTTTTAAAAATATTTAATAATAAATAATTAAAACACAAGACAAAACTACTACACCACAGAGATATCTAAGAGTTCAGAGATCACACAGAAACTTACAATAATACAGTAGGACTGGCCTGATTTCAAAGAAAAATACCTAATTAATCTTTATAGGTAGGTACTAGGCTATCGGCCCATGGGCCTACGTTAGCCTAGCCAGCAAGGTACCATAGCTTACGCCACCCAAGAAAGTTATTTTCCTGTGCCACTGTCCAGCAGAGACACAGACATGATCCCTGGGGTGTATTTCCTATTTCCCATTCACTCATCAAGATTTTTCTTGAAGAGTGCTAATGAGGAACTTTGCTTGACATAGATGGGTAGCTTGTTCCAGAGTATAGGAAGTCTCTGGGACAGGAATCTATCCCTCCAGCGTGTCCTGTTTATTGTGGTGACAAGGTTTAGGTCCCTAGAGCGTGTAGCTCAGAGGGATTGGGATCTCTTTAGGTGTAGCATGTTCAACAGCTCTGGGACTGACACAGCTTTATATGTTAGGCAGAGATCACCTCGGAGTAGGCGATATGCTACAGAGTAAAGCTGGAGTTTTTTGAGGCAGTCAGTGTAGGGCATTTGTTTGAGGCCAGTAATCCTCTTTGTGAGGTACTTCTGTGGCCTTTCCAGCTGCTGCAGATGTCTTGTGAGGTACATTCCAACAGGGGCGTTGTACTCTATAATGGGTCTAATGAGTGATGAGTAGAGGGGAACAATGACCTCTTTTTTCCTGGATGAGAACCCTACTATGATGAGGTGTGCCACTTAGAAGGACTTCCTGACTACTGTGGTGATGTGACTATCAAAGGAGAGACTACTGTCCACCTGGGTCCCAAGGTGTCTTATCACGCATTCGGTGTTAAGTAGATTGCTGCCTATGTGGTAGTTCATGGGTACAGAGTTTTTACAAAAGGGGATGACACTGCACTTTTTGGCACTGAGCTTGAGGCCATAGCTCTGACACCAGGCATCTGTCTCAGTGAGGCCCTTCTGTAGGATGTCCACATCATTTGGGGACTTCACTATGGCTCCTAGTTTGCAGTCATCTGCAAACTTCATTAGCCAGAGGCCTACTGTGTTAGCCTGTGCTTCAGAGAAGTAGATACCAAACAGGAGAGGTCCCAGGACAGAACCCTGTGGTACTCCACTTGTCACTGGTTTGAGGTCAGATTTGGAGTCTACAACTTTTACAGTGTGGGTTCTGTCAGTGAGCCAGTTGGCAACCCATCTTGTGACGTAGGGATTTATACCTAGTTTAATGAGTTTAGCTATAATTCCAGAATGGGGGATGTAGTCGAAAGCCTTGGCGAGGTCAAGATAGGCTGTGTGAACCACCTTACCCTCATCCACAGCTTTGGTGACTGCCTCAAAGAAGTCGATCAGGTTCAGGAGGCATGATCTGCTTTTCACAAACCCAAACTGGGTGGGATCCAGAGTTTGGAGGTTACCAATGTCTTTGCTTATTAGTTCCATGATGATACGTTCCATGGCCTTGCAGATCAGGCTCGTCAGACTAAGTCGATAGTTCTTGGGAACAGTGGTGGCTCCCCCTTTGTGGAGTGGGATAACTGTTGCTGTGCGCCACTCAGTGGGCACACAGCCTGATGCAAGGCTATTATTGAACATGGTGCTTAAGTGGGGAGCCAGTCCGTTCTGAAGTTCATGTAAAACGCAGCCTGGGATGTTGTCTGGTCCCATGGATGCTGTGTTTTTCGCTTTAGAGAGTGCAGCTTTTACCTGCGTAGTTGTGATTACAGGGACTCTGCATTCTTCCTGTATAAATATGGGCCCTTTAGGGGGTGAGAAGGGGGTTAAGTTAGCACTGAACAGATCTGCCAGGATGTTGGCAATATCAGTTGTTCTGTAATTTTCGTGCCTTTGTGCTGTAACTCAGAGCAGATCTGGGTGTTGCCATCTAGATTCTTGACATAGCTATAGAATGCTTTGGGGTTGTCCTTGGATTTAGTGGCGATTTTGTTTTCGTAGCTAGCTTTGGAGGATCTTATAAGAGATCTCAGCTTCTTACTGAGGCTGACCAGGGAGGTCCTCCACTCATGGGATTTTACTCTCTTTTGCAATAGTTTTTTCCTTCTGTTGTACAGTTTGTTTATGGCAGGGGACCACCAGATTGGCTTCCTTTTTTTGGAGGATAGCGTCTTGGTTCTGTTTGGGATAGCACAATCCATGCACTCGTGCAAGTGCTTATAGAGTGCATTTGTGTAGGATTCAGCAGTTGTAACTGTACTGTCCATCTGCATGGCTGTCATGAAGTTCAACACTTCTATCTTAAGAAGCATGAAGTTGGCTTTGGAGAAAATTTTTACCGTGGTTTCCTTAATGGGGGGTGGGGGTGGGATGTGGATATCAAGGGTGATAAGCTTATGGTTGGATAGGACCAACGAGGAGTTGACTGCAGGTGTGGAACACCGGTCACTCATGTTGGTAATGACTAGGTCTAGGATATTGTTGCCCCTGGTGGGGGTGTGGATAAGTTGATCTAGGGCATTGGAGTTTATGAATTCCAGAAAGCGTTGAGCTAAGGAGTTGGTACACGAGTAGTTTTCCCAGTTAATGGTGGGGTAGCTAAAGGCACCCATTATTAGGGTGTTTGGTTGAACCCTAATATTTTCCAGTACATCAAGAAAAGAGGAGTGGGAATCCTGGGGCATGGTGGGGGATCTGTAGCCAGCTACAATTTGGATTGCAGTTTTGCCCAGAGTTAGTTGCACTTGGATAACCTCGGAATCATTATGCTGAGCAACTAGCCTGGAGGTGTGGATATCCTTAATGAATATGGACACACCTCCGCCTTTGGTGTTTCGGTCCGGGTTACATGGCCGAAAAGGGTGGTATGAGTTATAGCCTGGTAGTGCAGGGGTGCTCCCTGGAGCCTTGAACCAGGTCTCAGTCGATGTTCTCCATTTTAAAGGAGTGCCTCGAGTGAGTGCATTTTGACATTTAGACTTCTAGCATTGAGTAGCATTACCCTCAGTTTTTGCTTGCCTGTTCCTGTTATGGTGGTGAATTTGTTATTTGAACCCTGCCTAAAAGAGGCACTATAGGGGCAGCAAGAGCCTTAGCCAGTATCCGGAATCCCAGGGGCGACAGGTGCAGGCCATCTGTGGCAAAGCATTGTGGTCTGTCAACCATGCCATCCCAAGCTGACAGATACTGGATCCCCTTAGAATGACACCAGAAGCTTAGCCAATTGTTGAAGTCAATCATTTTGTCCTTGTACTGCGGTATCATTCTGGGTGATGGCAGAATGCTACTCAGGGCTAGGGTCATACCTGCCTGGGCTACAAGATCCGAGAGCTCTTCCATGTCTCTTTTCATGTAGTCCCAGGAGGTACATCTCAGGTCATTCACACCAAAATGGACAATGACAGAGTCATATTTGTACTTGTTGTAGAGTGACCTGAGTCCGTGGGTTATGTGGCGGATCCTGGCACCCGACAGGCAGCTGACAGTAACCTTCTCCTTGCCTAGCCTGGTGAGTGGGACATCAGTGTGCCTGACTATAAAGTCACCTATGACTAGTGTGTTGGGTACGTTATTTTGCATTACTGGCTGTGGTTGAGTGGCACACTGAGTCTGTGGGCTATGTGTTATTTGGGTTGTGTTGGGGGGGTTGGAGGTTGCTTGCATTTCTGCTTTGGAGGTCTTAGTTGCTTAGACATATTATTATTGAGAGCCTCCGCAAATGTTTTTGTGTTACTGTGTGTGGATTTTGGTGGTGTAGATTGAGTGAGACTATGTGATGAGCGTGGTGTGGTGCAAATGTTTACCTTCTCCTCATGACTATCAAGTTCAGTCTTGGTTAGAGAAAGCTTTACCTCCAGTTTGACTAGATAAGTGCATCTCTCAAAGGTTGTAGTGTTGGGTGGTAGGAGGAGAGGGTTGCCTGTGTACATGCCCAGATTCATCAGATAGACATGAGAGAACACTGGGAGCTGACCCTTGGACATGCCTGAATAAAAAACGATTTTCCTCTAGATAAGTGAGAAAAGTGAGTACAAGAGCTGTTTTTCTCTAAGCAAGTGAGATAAGTAAGTACAAAAACTGTTTTCCTCTAGGTAATGAGGAAGATTGAGTGCTATAGTAATTAGTAGCTTATTTAGTGCTTACAAGTTCTGAACAAGTGCTAAGCATGAACAAACAAATTTAAGTGCTAAAACTAAGAATCTGTATCTGCACTAGACGAGTTACAGGACAGAAACAAGTGCAAATGCAGGCTTTCAAATCAGAAAGTTGAGAGAGATGGAAGATTGTCCAAACGGCCAATAACTACAATTTCTGGGCCAGAAAGCTTTTAACTATTCCTACACGAAATCACAGTGCTAAAAACTTACATGTGAGCATAAGGCAGAGTGCTGATAAGTTAGATGTCCAAAGTCAAAATGATTCAAGTCTCTTGTGAGAAATATTATTAAAACATTACTAACAAACATGTTTGCTGGTTCCCCCCCCCCCAAATTACATCATTTTGACACTTAGGTTTTCCCAGGCAAACTAACTGCATCATCTTAACACCTGGTCTGAGTCCTCAGGCCACAAACTGCATTATTTAGCAATCTAGCACCTGCACAGATACTTACAACAATAGAAGACATTTCACATGTATATTCTAAAAGAAACCAGAGCAATAAAGCACATTCCACATCTAAATTCTGGTCATAAACTTTAGCCTTAAAACAATGGGCCTGAAACCTTCATCCAGCCGCACTGGAAAAAACATTAATAAGATCGTTTCAACTTAAAAAGACACATTTGAAATACTTGGCTTGGTTTTCCTTACAGCAGATGGCAATGTTGCAACAATCTTGAAGTTCACATTTTACAGTGTTTTCTTACATTTACAAACACAAGCCTGTATTTTACATTTATTATCAAGAAAACATGCCTGTATTTTACAATTATTTAAACAGTTGATAGAATTATGTATCAAATTCTATTTGACTAGGCTGGCAGCCTTTGCCCATCTCTCCCCGATCGGCACAGTACTTACCATAACTTAGCATCTTTGTTATCCTACATCATCATTCATCACCACAGGGTCTAGGATCCGATATTGGATCAAAGCCGGCAACATGCTACAGATAGATCCAAGGCTCTAGCTTCTCTCTCTCCCATGATGCCCCATTGCCCTCTAACTCCCAGACTGAATTTGCTGCTGTGCTCCTAAGGACTACTCCTGCAAGACTGGAGGGAAAACACTCCAACTTCCTCCATGATCCACAAAGTAGGGGGAATGGCAGGAGGAAAAATTGTGATGAATGATCATGTAGGATAACACAGATGCCAAGTTAATAACTCTTTACCTGATGTTATCAAAGTCATCTTTCACCACCATAGGATCAGAGTCCCCAGCTACCATTTATCCTCGGAGGCCTTAAGGAAGGACATTCCAGAGCACAGCGGAGCCAAAGGAAGCCCTGCTCCTAGAAATCAAATCTATCTTCTAGTGAGATATAAATGTGTGGGGGTTAGACCAAGGGGCAGCAGCACAAATGCCATCAACAGAAAGCCTGGCCAAAAAAGCTGAAGAAGTAGCCATGGATCTTGTAGAATGAGTCTTGATTCTTCCTGGAACCTCAAGATGGTTATGGTTGTAGACAGCAGAGATGCAGCTAGTGATCACTTTAGAGATAGTGACCTTAGAAACTGGAAGACTATGTCTACTGGGGAAAAAGGTCAAAAAGGGCTGCTCTGACTTACAAAAACCTTTAGTCCTATGAAGGTAGAACTGTAATTGTCGGTGTACATCCAAGGTATGTAGAATGTACTCCCCTTTATTGGAATAGTTGGGGAAGAACACTGGAAGCTGAATATATTGGTTCAGAGTACATCTGAAAGCAATCTTGGGCAAAAGGAGGGGTTCGTCCTAAGAGAGACTCTGTCCTTGTGAAAAATCATGTAAGGGGGAGTAATGGTAAGAGCTTGCAGTTCTGAGACCCTCCTAGATGAGGTAATAGCCACCAGGAAGGCTGTCTTCCAAGATAGGAATTTGAGATCGCAGGAACTAGCAGGCTCAAATGGACTCCTAGTTAGAGACTGCAAAACCAACGTAAGGTCCCAGGGAGGTGAGGGATCCTTAATCGGTGGCCTAAACAGGAAGACCCCTTTCATAAATGCTTTACAAAACCTAGATGAAAAAGTAGACTCTCTGTTCTTCTGAAAGTTAGAAATCCCCTCCAACTGAAGCTTGATGGTAGAGGAACATGCTCCCGAGTGGAAAAGGGAGGACAAAAACAAAAGTATGTCTGAAATTGAAGCAGAAAAGGGATCCAGATTCATGTTCTAGGCCCAGATAGAAACCTTATCCACTTACTACAATAAACCTTTCTAGTGGATGGTTTCTGGGAGGCTAGAATGATAAACTTAATGAGAGACGTTAGCCTGGACTGTTTTAGAATCACTGGAACTGGAGAAACCATGCGGTTAGAGAAAGGGTCCAAAGGCTGGGACAGGAAGCCCTGATGGATGGGAAATTATATCCTGAAGGGTATCCAGTACCCATTGGTGGTTACTTTAGATGAGATCTGATGAAGGGGAACCACGGCTGACAAGGCCACAAAGGGGAAATGAAGATAAGGGATGTTCCCAGGCATTGCACTTTCTGCAGAACCTTGGCAATTAAAGGAAGAGGAGGATATACGTATAGGAGACCCGAAAGCCAATCATGGATCAGGGCATCCTTCAGTGACTCCCCCCAAGGGGGATCAATGTGAATTACCTGCTGCATTTGTGGTTGGCTGGGGAGGCAAAGAGGTCACAGCAAGGCTGACCCCAATGGTTGAAAATCTGCTTCGCCACTGAAGGATTGAGGAACCACTCATAAGGACTCAAGATCAATCTGCTGAGCCTGTATGCCAACACTGTGGAATCCCAGGGTATGTGCATTGCAAGAAGGAAGCGCCCAGAGGACATTGCCCATTCCCACACTCTCATGGCCTCTATGCACAACGGGTAAGATTGTGTTGCCCCTGCTTGTTGACATACCAGACCACAGCCATGTTGTCTTTTTGAACTGCAATTGTCCCTCAAGAGAGGCAGTCCTGCAATGAAAAAGAACTGCTCTCATCTCTAGGACATTTATGTGCAACATGCTCTCTACTGGGGACCATGCTCCTTGAATGGTCTTCCCCTAAAAATGCCCCCCTCACCCCAACAGGGAAGCATCCATGGTCACTGTGGCCTTGGGTGGAGGGAGGAAAAGGGCCTGTCTATAGTGATATCCTGAGACCAAAAACACCACAGCAGGTGACATCTGCACATAGACGTCAGTTTTATGGTCATGGACAGGGGATAAAACAGAACAAATCACTGTACTGCTAAGGTCCACTGCAACACTCGCATGTGGTACCTGGCCAGAGGAATGAGATGAATGGCCGAGGCTATGGCTCTGTGAGCTCGAAGAACCAAGTGAACCAGGGGAGGCAACAGGTTTAAGATTTGCGTGACTTGTTCCTGGATCAACTGAATCCTGCGGAGAGGTAATGATGCAATCTCTGAAATGGAGTATAACAGAACTCCTACGGATTCCAACTATTGTGTGAGGATCAGAATGGATTTGGAAAGGGTGACAGTGATCCCCAACTGTCAGAAGAGGGGGAAGAACATACTGGATTGCTTGTAGCAGTTGATGCCTCAAAGGTGCCGTGAGGAGCCAGTCATAGAGGTAGAGAAAGACCTGAAACTCCTGCAGCTGCAGGTGAGCCACTACCAGTGCCATACATTGTGCTGTGGTGAGACTAAAGGTTAGGGCTCTGAACTTGTTAATGATTGGCCCCTAACTAGAAACGAAGATGTCTCCTGGAATGGCTGTCTATCTTGGTGTGATAGCAGGCATCCTGGAGATCCACTGGGCACATCCAATCATCCTTGTGTAAGAGGGGCAGAATGGACTAAGCAGTGACTATCTGGAACTTTGACTTCTTGGCTGAAAGATTGAGATTGCTGAGATCCAAAATAGGACGCAAGTCTCCCATCCTTTTTGGCACTAAAATGAAGCAAGAACAAGTACCGGATCCTCTTTCTCCTGCTGGGTCCTCAATTTAGAAGAAGTTTCTGAACTTCTTTGAAGGGTAACTCCCTCTGACTGGGTGGAACATCAAGATGGTAATATTTCCAAAAAGGGAATGAAATTGCCCCTGGAAACAATATTTAACACCCACTGATCAGAAGTGATGTGTGCCCAGGATAGTGGGTGTAGGGAAATGTGACCACTGACTGCCTCCAGGGCAGAGCAGCTGGGCAATGCTTCAGGCGCATTGATAGGGCTGCTCAGAGAAAGGTTCCCTGGAGCCCTGATTTTGCGGACCCCCCCCCCTGCTCCGAGGGCAGCGTCTGCCAATGAAGCCTCTTCCCTTGCCTCTGGAAGTGGTGTCATGAAGAGTTTCTTGGAAGGGAGACTGTGACTTCCAGAACCACATCTTCCTAGTTCCGAAGGACCTCTGGGGAGTAGAAACCTTAATCCCGACTAAAAGTCTTCCCTTCCTGCTTGATGTGAGTCAAGGTGTCCTTCATAACCTGCATAAACGTAACCAGGCATGATGCCTGGCAGCAATGCTGGCCTAAGAAGTGGCTACCACAGTGTTGGAAATTAATTCACAAGGGAAGTCAGAGTGGATAGCTTGGGAAACACCTTCTTGAGGTCCTCTGCCTGCAACAACTCTGAAAGGGAAGGGGAAAGCTCTTGGACCAAATCACTTTGGAGGTGAGTAAAATGTGCCAAGTTATTAATCGCTCTCAGCCCAAAAGTAGCTGAACACACTTCCCAAAATGGTCCATCACCTGGGGCTCCCTGCTTGGGGGATGGACCATGGAGCTCTGCCAACGCAATCTTAGTGGCAGCAGCAACCACGATGGCATCGACTGGGACACCTTTGTTCCAGAAGGAACAGTCCACAGGAGGGCTGAGAAATTTGTTTGCTCTTTTGGGCATTGGCTCCACCATGTTGGGGTCCTTCCAGGCCCTGCTGGAGATCAAATCTATTACCTCATCTGCAGGACAGGACACCTAAGAAGTAGACGGTCCCTGAAACATGAATGTGCCTAATCGCCTAGATTTATGGCTACATGCAGGAGTAAGAACTTAGTTTATTTAGCCAACTGCTATGCATGTAAGTGTTTTTTATGTGGGAAAAACTACACAACAGTTAAGAGAACATATTTTAGAACATCTAGGTAATATTCGTAATAGGGTTCTTGCGAATGCATTGGCTAGTCATGCAGCTTCAACATGACATAATGTTTTTCATTTTAGGGTCTTACAACTAGAAGTACTTGGCAACAGGAGAGGTAATGGTAATAATGAAGTGGACATGCTTGAAGTTAAATGGATTACATCTCAACAGGCACATAGGCCTCCAGGCTTAAACTCTGGTATTCCTCTCAGACCAGCCTTAATTAAAAGGCAGTGATCTTTGCTAATTGTTTTATTAATGCAAATTGTCGACTGATTGCATTCTCTTTTTTTCTCCTTTTATATAGAATGTGTTTTGTGATTTTATCACTCTTGTTTTGGATCTGATTAAGCGGTAACCCTGCAAAAGCACTATTCCCTGGAATAAAAACACCTTTTGGACTCTTTGGACTATTTGTTTCTTGGCTGGCTGTGTTGGTGTGCTCACATTTGCATTTTTTTCTATTGACTACTTTACTTTAGCAGTTGTTATCGCTCTATTTTTGTTTTTCTCATCTACTTCATAGTCAGGACTCCATCACTTTATGCCACAGAGTTCTGACAAGACAAATGTACATTACTTTTGTTTCTGATGTAACAACTTAATACGGATATATTTTATACACGTTACGCTTTCTACCCTAACAAATAAATATGACTCAGCATGCCAAACTATCACCAAGAAACAACTGTGTATGCCTGTGTATAACACACCGTAGTGCAATCCCCTTTGACATTTCAAAGTAAAACATGTAACACAATGTCAAAGACAACCACCACACATCCATGAATGCAGGCAGTTTTAGTGGTGGTGTGCTTCCAATGACAAAAAAGCTCCCTTTACCGAAGAAATGTTTTATTATTTTGACTTCTGATATAATAACAACTCAACACTGATATACTTTGTACATGTGGTTCTTTCCCCACCAAGAAAAGGAGTTATATATCTCTAGCTCTAATGGAAGCCAAATATAATGCAGCATGTCAGCTTCAAGTGCTAAAATATTTTAAAACCCTTTACATGGAATCTTGTAATTGTGTAGGATTCTGAGCATAAGGTTTTGTTTTATTTTTATTTTTATTTTTATAATACTAGTAAGGCTTTGCTTGGTTGTGAGTTGAGTTGTAATGACAACTTAATGTAGATACACAAAAAACAAAATAACAGGGATATAAAATAAGTAAAACCAACAGTTAGTAGTAGAGCAGTCCATGAACCATGTAGTCCATAAAGAAAATGAACCATAAAATAATGAAGACTGTTTTTATTTAAAATTGGTAAGCGCTTTCGCATAAAAGCTTCTTCAGACCATCAAAAGAAACAAGTGGTTAAAACTCATTTAAATTCTATGCATCTACCAATCAGCTTGCACTAGAATGTAAATACATTAATTTAAAGTGGAATTGACAGAATTTATGCCATAAATGCAAATCAAGCACATAACATAATCATTAGACCCATTATAGAGTATAATGCCCCATTTGGTATGTACCTCACAAGACATCTGCAACATCTGGAAAGGCCACAGAAATACCTCACTAAAAGAATCACAGGCCTAAAGCAGATGCCATATGCTGACTGCCTGAAAAAAACTCCAGCTATACTCTGTGGCATATTGTCTACTCAGAGGCGATCTCTGCTTAACATACAAGGCCATGTCAAACCCTGAGCTGTCGGATATGCTCCACTTAACGAAATCCCAATCCCTTAGAGCCACACGCTCCAGGGATCTAAACCTTGTCATCACAATGAACAAAACACGCTGGAGGGATAGGTTCCTGACCCAGAGACTCCCCATACTCTGGAATAGACTGCCCATACATGTCAAGAAGAGCACCTCATTGGCTCTCTTCAAAAGGAACCTTGATGATTGGATGGGAGATAGGAAATTCACCCCGAGGATCATGTCAGTCGCCCAGCTAGACAGGGGTCCAGAGAAGTAAATACTGTAGGAAGAAATATTAAGTGAATTGTTATGGCTAGGCTTGCATAGGCCCTAGGGCCAATAGCCTAGTACCAACCTATGAACCTAAGAACAGCACAACCAAATTAAAAACCATGTATATAGAGTATATACAAATATAAAATTGAGTATTTAAAAATCTCAAAAGACAATTATAATCATAATTACCTAATTGAAAGTTTCCTGGATTTTAATGTGGGCTTAATAGAGGCTCTCTCATTTAAACCCTTGCCTCTATCATCCCTAAGCCTCAATATCCATTTCACCTCCTTATTCTCCGTTAAATTCCGACTGTCACCTTCCCGTATAGTAGGTCTAACCAAATCTATTACCATAAATCTGAAGGTATGGTCATTCCCTTGTGCCATAATATATTTGGATAATGCATTGGTTTTCAACCTAACTCTGATGTAATAAATGTGTTCTCTGACTCTATCTCTAAGTAGCTTATCCGTTTTTCCACCGTAAAATGACCTACAGGTCACACACTTAGCAAGGTAAACTACATGTGATGCTCTACAATCTGCACCAATCTCAAAATTAAATTGTTGGCCTGTATCAGGATCTACAAAGACATTTGTAGTATCAAGGTAGTCACAGAAGTTACAACTTCCACATGGATGGGTACCACTCATACCTTCAGTTTGTCTACCACTGTCTCTAGGATGACATAGCAACCTCTTTAGGTGGCTCTTGTTCTTAAACAAAAATGTAGGGTTCTCCCCCACTATCCTCTAAACTGCTGGATCCATGGTAAGGACTCCCTAATTTTTTCTAATGATATCTGTGATAGGTTTGGTATCCATGGTAAAAAACATCAGAACCTTCACACCATTGGAAGGGGGTGCTCTCACTGAATTGTCCATAAGATGGTGGAGGATGATTTGTATAGGTTTTATGATAATAAACAAACACAGAATGTGAACAGAGCTATGAAATTTAATCTAAGTTATAAGGAATGACTTGGCACACTCATCCACCCTTGTAAGTGCATCAGGCACATAAGCTGCTAATCAAACTTGAGTTTCCTGAGCTGATATTAGGACTTTAGCTCTCCATTGCATGACACTGGTACTATAATGGTCACAGTACAGTATTTCAGTCAGTTTTCCAGTAAAGGCATTGCCCCTCCGTGACACAACATACAGAAGGCTTTATTGTGATAAAGTAAATGTTATTTGCTTTAACACACATATCTGCATCCCTGTCTCCCACTCACCTCCAAAAGTGTATATATATATATATATATATATATATATATATATATATATATATATATATATATATATATATATATATATATATGGTTCCCCTTCACAATCTCGAATTACTGAATGCTCGAAATTCAGTAACTCGAGACTGTAAAGTCGAAAACCCATAAGCGCAAATCTGCATAAGTGCGAATTCAAATATCTCAAATTCACGCTTATGCATGTCAGCTATGGGATGGGGAGTGTGTGAGTCGGGGTGTTTAATGGAAGTGAAGGTAAGTGAGTGTATGTGTGTGTTTTGTAAGTTGTGTGTGTGGGTTAGGGTAGGGAGGTGGGAGTATGAATGTGAGTGTTGGATGTGTGTGTGTGTGTGTGTGTGTGTGTGTGTGTGTGTGTGTGTGTGTGTGTGTGTGTGTGTGTGTATGTGTGCGCGCGAGGCAGTGTAAAATGTCTGTGTGGTGTTTTTTATTTTGTGTATTAGTGCAATTTTGGAGTTAGAATACATAAGTAGGGGGGTGTGAGGGGTGCAGGCCCCCACATGGGGGGTGCATGGGGGCTTGCCCCCCTGTGTACATGTAGTGTAGGGCTTGTAGTTTATGTGACATGGGTTGTATGTTGTGCGTGTTGTGTGGTGTATGTGTTCTGTATGTTCGGGGTTTTTTGTTTTCGTGCTTGTGGGTTTCGGGATTTTTGTTGGTTCGACTTTACAGTCTCGAGTTATTGAATTTCGAGTATTCAGTAATTCGAGATTGTGAAGGGGAACCATATATATATATATATATATATATATATATCTATAGTAGAGTATAATAAAAAGTTATGTATTCACCATAACGTTCCATGTGAGTTGCTCATCTCGCCTTCATTATTTACTGATGGGTTCGGAGCTGATCTATTAGCTCCAGTAGACCAGTATGGCCGTATGCAAAGCTCGAGGTCTTCCAGTAGCTCGAAGCCAAGCCCCTGTCCCATGATGCACTGTGAATTACATCAGATCTTGTTTGCTGTGTGTACTATAACCATATAACTGAGCTATCCTATGGAGAGGAAGAAGAATTGAACAACGGATGAGACCAACCTCTAGGTCAACTATCAGCCAGGAGGGGGAAGGAGGGAGGGACGTAAGAATGAAGGTGAGATGAACAACTCACATGGAACGTTATGGTGAGTACATAACTTCTTAATGTGAAGTTGTTTAATCTCGCCTTTCATTCTTTACTGATGGGTAGCGTCCCTAGCACCATAAATCTCGGGTGGCTCATGGGAGTACATTTTTCAGGATCGTAGACCCAAAAGATGCCCTGTCCCTGGAGGCCTTATCAACTTTGTAATGCGTGATAAAGGTATGAGGTTCAGACCAAGTGGCTGCTGCACAAATGTTATCAAGGGGCAATTTGGCTTGGGACACAGATGATGTAGAAACTTGCTCTGGTTGAGTGAGCTTTAATCTTGTGTTGCAAAGGCATACTAGCAGCTGAGTAAACACAGGTGACACAATCAGATAACCATTTAGACAGAGTTGTTTTAGCCACTGGTCTACCTTTTCTGGCTTCAGAGAATGAAACGAATAGTTGGCCTGATTTCCTGAAATCTTTTGTTCTATCCAAATAAAATCTGAGCTGTGAACATCAAGTTTGTGCAGCATATACTCCAACTTACTGTAATCATTAAGGAAGAAAACTGGTAACTCAATGACTTGGTTGATATTAATTTCTGAACAAACTTTGGGCAAAAAAGAGGGGTTTGTCCTAAGAGATACTCTGTCAGCATGAAAAATCAAATAAGGAGGGCTGATAGATAAAGCTTGAAGTTCTGATACCCTGCAGGCAGAAGTAATAGCTACCAGGAAAAATGGTTTTCCGCGACAAATATTTGAGGTCACAAGATGATGCTGGTTCAAACGGGTGGGGGGGGGGATTATACGAGACAGCATAAAATTTAGATTCCATGGAGAATAGGGAGTTTTCACTGGAGGTCTCATATGAAATGTTCCCTTGAGAAAGGCCTTGGATAACTTGTGGGACATGATATTTAGCCCGTCAATCCCGAGATGAAAGTTAGACATAGCAGCCAAGTGAACCCGAACTGTTGCGGCTGCCACTCCTTTATTAAAAATCATAGTCAAGAATTCTAGTATGGATGTCAAGGGGGCTTGGTAAGGATCAATGTTCTGCTTAGAAGCCCATATGGAAAATCTCTTCCACTTGCTAAGATATAATTTTCTAGTGGATGGCTTATGAGAAGACAAAAGGATCTGTTTTGTCTCACTGGAGAAGTTATGAAGCCTGGCTATGAGGGGAACTGGAGCAGCCAAGCTGTCAGCTTCAGTGACTGCAAAGAAGGATGGAGGTCCACCGACATATGTGTCAGGAAGTCTGGAACTGGGTCCAGAATCCAGGGATCCTCCAAGAGATAATGTTGAAGGAATGGGAATGAAATCTGCTGAGGTCAATGGAGGGCATTAAGAATGATGGTCCTTCCCCGGGATTTTGCTTTCTGTAGAACTCTGAGTATCAATGGGATTGGTGGAAAAGCATAAAGGAGACCCGGGGGCCAATCGTGTACGAGTGCGTCTCTCAGGACTTCTCCTGGAAGAGGAATCAGGGCAAAGTAGCTTATGCATTTTGTGGTGATGTGACTGGCCGAAAGGTCGCAGCAAGGCTGGCCCCATTTGCAGAAAATTCTGTCCACAATCTCTTTCTTGACGGACCACTCATGTGGCAACAAGATTGTCCTGCTCAATTTGTCTGCTATCACGCTGGATCTCCCCGGGATGTGCATTGCCAACAGAAAGCGCTGGGAATAAACAGCCCACTGCCAAACTCTGAGGGCTTCTCGGCAAAGGGGGTAAGACTTGGTTCCTCCCCTGCTTGTTCAAGTACCAGACTACTGACATATTGTCTGTCTGAATTGCAATCGTTCCTAGGGGAAGAGAGTCCTGGAAGTACTGCAGCACCAGAAGTACTGCTCTCATCTCCAGAACATTGATATGCAAATGTGACTCTTGGTCTGTCCATGTGCCTTGGGCAGTCTTTCCCTGAAAATGCCCCCCCCCAATCAGGGAAGCGTCCGTGGTCACAGTGGCTACTGGAGGGGGTAAAACAAAAGGGTGTCCTATGGTGACATGAAGGGACATCAACCACCACTGGAGAGGTTTCTTGCAAGAGCTTGTAATCAAAATCATATGATCCAATGGAAGTTCCTGGTAAGACCATTGAGTGAACAAAAGCCATTGAAGAATCCGCATATGCTTTCTTGCTAATGGTATGGCCAGGATTGCTGCAGCCATCAAACCTAATACTTTCATAACTGATGCTCTGTCTTTCGATACCAATGTGCTGACATGCTGACAAAGAAGGAAGATTCTTTCGATTGGTAGTCTTAGAGTGGTGGTTGAAGTGTCTAGCTTTGCCCTGATAAAATCGATATGCTGCGATGGAGACAAGGCAGACTTCTCTGAGTTGATTGTAATGCCAAAATGATTGCAGAATGCCAGAGTGTATTCTCTTGCCTGACTCAGTTGATGCCTGGTGGTGGAGGTAAGGAGCCAATCATCTAGGTACAGAAACATCTGGAATACTAGACGTCTCAGGTGAGCCGTGACCACTGCCATACATTTGGTGAACACTCTGGGGGCTGTAGTGAGACCAAAGGGCAGGGCTCGAAATTGATAATGATTGGCTCCCAGCCAGAAATGCAGGTGATCTCTGGATGGCCTGGCCATTTTTATGTGGTAGTACGAATCCTTGAGATCTATCGAGCACATCCAATTGTCTTTCCCTAAAAAGGGAAGTATAGACTGGAGTGTGACCATCCGGAACTTCTCTTTCTTCACATATTGATTGAGTCTGCTGATGTCCAAAATGGGTCTCCAGTCCCCTGTTTTCTTTGGAACCAAAAAGAACCTTGAGTAAGTTCCTGATCCTGTTTGGTCTGCTGGGACTGGCTGGATGACTCTTTCTTTCTAGCAACGTGTGGACCTCTATGGTTGCTTGTTCCCTGTAACTGGGTGGAATGTCCAGGATTCTCCTTATAGATGGGGGCGGGGTGGCGAATGGTATGAAGTACCCTCTGGAAATGATACTTTGTACCCAGCTGTCTTTTATTTCTTGCCAGGCACCCAGATACAAAGATAAGTGACCCCCGACTACCTCCAGAGCAGGACAGTCAGGCCTCCTTTCAGGAGTGCTGGTAGGATTGACCAGAGAAGTGATCTCTGTCACCCTGGTGTTGCAGACCCCCTCTGCCACGAGGGCAGTGTCTTTCACTATTACCCACTCCACTGCCCCTAGAGGGGGGTTCATCATATGTGTCCTGAAAGGCTCCTTGGGCTTTCCAGAGCCACATTTTTCCTCCCCTTTGGCCTTTGGGATAAGGCCGAGTAGGGGTGGAAAAAAGGATTCCGATGGCAGACAGAGTCTTTCCCTCCTGTTCACACATGGTCAAAGTCTCCTTCACTTTAGGCCTAAAAAGGGATGAGCCATCAAAAGGGGTGTTTACGAAGCAAGACTTAAAGGGCTCCACGAAGGAACACAAGCGCATCCAGGAATATCTTCTGAGAGCAATTACTGTACCCACTGCCCTACTCGTTCCATCAGCTGCATATGATATGAGATGCATGGATGAGTTGACAATAGAATTTAGGGTAGCAAGCTGGGCAGCAACTTTTTCAGAGGCCCCTGCAGCTACAGTACCCTGAAGAGTATCTCCCAACTCCTTAAGGAGATCTCTTTGCAACCTAGTGAAATGGGTTAAGTAGTTCAGTGAGCGAAGCATAAAAGTCGCTGAACTAAACATGCGTTTCCCACATGTATCCATGATCCTAGACTCTCTATTAGGAGGATGAATAGACAAGGAAGTCTCAGACATTTCCTTTTTGGTGGCAGCCGCCACCACCATGACATCAACAGGGACTCCTTTGGACAAGAAAGTGTTATCTGGTGGAGCTGATATAAACTTATTAGGCCTCCTAGGAACAGGCTCCATGCACTCTGCGATGACTCCCACGCCCTCTGAAAGACCAACTGCATGAGCTCATCAAAGGCGGAGACACCCAAGCGGTGGAGGGTTGAGACCCAAAAGCCTTCAGGAGAATTGACTTATCCTCAGTAGGGCTTTTTGACTGCCAATCACCCCTCTGCCTAAGGATCTCGAGTATCTCAGCAAAGGAGATATCCTCAGAGGGGGACCCTCCTGACTCATCCAAGTCAGTGTCAGATGTTAAAGACTCGTGTGGGGAGTCCAAGTGTCCCCTCTTGCACAATCTCTTCCTGGGAACCTCCACAGCGGGAGTCTCTGGGGAGGTCTCGGAAGAGCAGGGGGCACCCTGTGGGGCTACCTGAGGCTCTGGGTCTCTACGGCTAGCCTGGACGATGGAAGAAGAAGCAGACACAGGCACTTTGGGGGATAAGGAAGCAAGGCCTGAAGTTGAGGATGTGTTGGAAGACAAGGCTCTCCTCATGGCATCGAAGGCACCACTGCTCCGATGTGAAGAAGTTGACGAGCCCGAAGGAACGGCCAACCCCTCCCGCACCGAGGCCTTGGGCTCGAGCCGGAGGTAGGAGCTGAGCTCATCCGAGCCGAAGCCCCAAGAGGAAGAGTCGGCACTGACAAGTCGGTCTGACTATCCTCCCCGGATCCGACTGGAGAGTGTTGGCTCCTAGAGTCTCCGGTCGGCGCCGAGGACATCAGAGTGGATGGAGCCGAGGAGTAGGTCTTGGCTCCAAAGGCTCCACGATCAACAGGTGTGCTTTCTGAGGCTCCAAAGGTCTGGTATGTCTTGGAGGAGGAGTAGTCAAAGCAGGAGTAGTGGTCTTCGGCTCTGAAGCCGCTTGGGTCAGAGCCAACAATTTAGCAAGGCCTGGTGCCTGTAAAAGCTTCTGCACCAATCGATCCATATCCAAATCCGACAGGCTGACAGAAGACCTAGAAGAATGCACAGACGGTGCTGACTGAAGCAATGGGGATAGAGGCACTTCGGATACCGACTCCAAGGCTGTGGGCCGGCTCTAAAAAGAAAATACAGCTGGCTCTGAGGTCTGTGGAGCCAATGTCGCAGAATCCTCCAACTTTTTAAATTTCTTAGACTGCTTAGAGTCCTTAGATTCCACAGAGGATCTAGAGGACTTGGAAGACCTGCTGGCCACATCCTGGTTACTCAAAACTTCTTGAAAGGGATGCTTTAAATAAGCCCCTGTCCACCAATTTCCTTTTTCTCTCTAGTAATACTCTCGAGGAAAAGGAATGGTAAATAGCAAAAGACTCCTGTAAGTGGACAGCTCCTAAGCAATACACATAAGTTACATGTCCACTTGTAACCGACATTTTTGACTGCAGTCTGGACACTTTTTAAACCCAGAATTTGGGTGTTTACCTTTGTCATCCACCATTATGCTACTAACGACAAAACACAGAGCAAATAAGCAGCAATACCCTAGGTTCTAACAACACACACACACACACACACACACACACACACACACACACACACACACACACACACACACACAAAGGAGCCTAAGAAAAATGTAACACCAGCTATTAGTAAACTACTAGTCTCT